>NC_091482.1:18372918-18672918 GCF_036971445.1 Narcine bancroftii | reverse complement strand
TGCATCCGGATGCGAGATGTTGGCCGAGAACCTAGACAGTCAGTCCAGTGGCAATTGACACATCACTGAAACTGTCACAAGTGGTTCTTTTCCTTTTATTTATTTCTCCAAGCATTTCAAATGAGATGCAAAAGTAATCTCCTGCACTTTATATTTTAAAGAGAGAATTTATTTTGATCCTTTTTTTTTTGCAGGATGACCTCCAGTCTTGATTACCTCCAGTTTTCAATGAAGCACCTCACTGTCTTTTGGTGACTGGAGGCATATTCCCTAATCAAATCTGCAATAAAATTAATGCACTAAGAAAAGGAAGAACTTGCTATTAAAAATAATTACAGATAAAACAAGCTGAAACCTCTCTCCGATGGAGCAAAGTGAGTATAACTAGTGGACAGTTCAGTCACGCCAATTTAATTTTGCAACTAAAGTCCTCTTGGAGCAATGAACACTTTGCTGGAGAAACTCAAGGGGTTGTGCAGCATCAGTAGAGGGAAAAAGAATTGTTTTCTACAGTTTTGATGAGGGGCTTTGAACCAAATTGTTGACATTTCCAAGTATTCCCCCCCCCCTCCCACCCTCGCTCCTCCTCTTCCTTGATGTTGCTCCAGGAGATGTTTTTAAAAACATCCTTTTGGACATTTGATTAAAAGTTGAGGTGCTGCAAGGTTAATTGGATAATTGTGAATGCCGTTGCTTCTTTTTCTATTCAGAAGCATCAAGCAACTATTGCGGGTAAGGCCCCTTGAAGCATATTCATAGAATGCTGGTATATATGGCTGAGGCTGTTCAGAACCACCAGGAAAGCTCAGTTAAATCTGGCCTGTTCAAGCTTTTATAAATGTTCTTATATATTAAATTAAAACTGCAACTGATGAAGACAACTGACAAATGAATGAATAAACCTCATTACATCCAATAGAATTGGCTTAGCAGAAGGCTTACTTCGAAGTAGCAGCAATTAAAACAAATAGGCTAAGCCTCACTGAGATAAGAGCCAGCACTTCACATTTTAACAAAACCATTAATATTGATAGGGATTCTTCTCAGTGGTCTGTGGCTGTGGGAAGCAGACCAATACATCAATTGTCTGATCTTGCGGCACCTACACCTATTTCCTGATGGCAGCAGCGAGAAAGCATGTGCTGGGTGGTGTGGGTCTTTGACGATTGCTGCTGCCCTCCGACAGCAGCGTTCCCTGTAGATGTACTCAATAGCAGAGAGGGTTTTGCCTGCGATGTCTGTTGACATCCAGGGCTTTCAAACAATCTATCTTTGCTGTCTCTGGGTCCATAAAAGAATAGCTTAGTATAGTGGCAAAATAAAGGGGAAAAAACATAGCTGACAATTCTTTCTGTAGCTGTTAGACTTAATCAGATAGAATTGTTTATTCTCTTCACAGAAATAGTAAGCTTTATCTTTTCATTCATTTCAAAAATTCTACATTAATCTTTATCAAAGCTTCTCAAATCAGCCAAGAAAAATAATCAATAGTTCTCAATGTCTCATTATTTTCTTTTGAATGCCATAGAATTACTAAATAGATTTCAGATTCAGATTTCTTGTCAGAGTACACGTATGAGATCACACAACCATGATTCCTTTCACCACTATTAGTGCAAAAAATAAACTGAACATGATGTTCACCTGCATCATTCCAAAGAGACCGACGCTGCAACTTCCTCCTTCAGGCATATAACAAATATAAACAAACTGTCTGTACAATATAGAGAAAACAAAATGAAAATCAATAAAATGCACAAGTAAGAGCTCTTAAAGGAGTCTCTGATTGTGTTTGTCATTGAGGAGTCTGATGGAGGAGGGGTAGCAAATGTTCCTGAACCTGGTGATGTGAGTCTTGCGGCACCTAGACCCTCTCCTGATGGCAGCAGTGAGAAAGTTGGGTGGTGTGGGTCTTTGATGATTACTGCTGCCTTCCGACAGCTGCATTCCCTGTAGATGTACTCAATAGTGGAGAGGGTTTTGTCTGTGATGTCCTGGGCTGTGTCCAATACTTTTTGGAAGGCTTTACACTCAGGGGTATTGGTGTTCTCATACTAGCCCATGATGCAGCCAGTCAGCACACTTTCCACCACATCTCTGTAGGAAAGTGCAAGAGTTTCTGTGTCACACTTAACCTCTACAAACTTCCGAGAAAGTAGAGGCGCTGACATGCTTTCTTCAAAGATGCCATTGAAAGATCCTCAAAGATAGTGACTCACAAGAACTTAAATTTGCTCACCCTCTCCACCCCCTAATCCCCCAATGATCACTGGATTGTATACCTCTGGCTTTCCTTTCCTAAAGTCAACAATCAGCTCCTTAGTTTTGCATGTTCATGTAATGTGAAAGTGCTGGAGTGAAATGGAAGTTTGGTCACAAACCTGAAGAAATTGCATTCAGGAGTAAAACACAAAAATCTGCAGACACTGTTTCTTTCTTTCTTCTTTTCTTTGGCTTGGCTTCGTGGACGAAGATTTATGGAGGGGTAATGTCCACGTCAGCTGCAGGCTCACTTGTGGCTGACAAGTCCAATGCGGGACAGGCAGACACGATTGCAGCGGTTGGAGGGGAAAATTGGTTGGTTGGGGTTGGGTGTTGGGTTTTTCCTCCTTTGTCTTTTGTCAGTGAGGTGGGCTCTGCGGTCTTCTTCAAAGGAGGTTGCTGCCCGCCGAACTGTGAGGCGCCAAGATGTACGGTTTGAGGCGATATCAGCCCACTGGCAGTGGTCAATGTGGCAGGCACCAAGAGATTTCTTTAGGCAGTCCTTGTACCTCTTCTTTGGTGCACCTCTGTCACGGTGGCCAGTGGAGAGCTCGCCGTATAATACGATCTTCGGAAGGCAATGGTCCTCCATTCTGGAGACGTGACCTACCCAGCGCAGCTGGATCTTCAGCAGCGTGGACTCGATGCTGTCGGCCTCTGCCATCTCGAGTACTTCGATGTTAGGGATGAAGGCGCTCCAATGAATGTTGAGGATGGAGCGGAGACAACGTTGGTGGAAGCGTTCTAGGAGCCGTAGGTGATGCCGGTAGAGGACCCATGATTCGGAGCCTTTTGTGATTTTATTTAATATCTAGTTTAGATCTTCCAAAAAATTTTTCACTTTCTCACATGTCCAGATTGCATGAATTGTTGTTCCCATTTCCTTTTTACAGCGAAAACATCTGTCAGATACTGTTGGGTCCCATTTATTTAACTTTTGAGGTGTAATATATATCCTGTGTATCCAGTTATATTGTATCATACGTAACCTCGTATTTATTGTATTTCTCATAGTTCCTGAGCATAATTCTCCCATGTTTCATTCTTTATCTTTATGTTTAGATCTTGTTCCCATTTTTGTTTAGTTTTACTATTTGTTTTCTCGTTATCCTTTTCTTGTAGTTTAATATACATGTTTGTTATAAATTTTTTGATTATCATTGTGTCTGTAATCACATATTCAAAATTACTTCCCTCTGGTAACCTCAGACTGCTTCCCAATTTGTCCTTCAAGTAGGATTTCAGTTGGTAGTATGCCAACACTATATCGTGAGTTATATTATATTTATCCTTCATTTGTTCAAAGGATAATAATTTATTTCCTGAAAAGCAATTTTCTATTCTTTTGATCCCTTTTTTCTCCCATTCTCTAAAAGGGATTAGCTGATTTTGTGTCAGTATTAGTTTTGGTAGTTGGTAATTTGTTTTATTCCTTTCTACATGAATCTTCTTCCAAATATTGAGCAGATGATGTAATACTGGAGAATTCCTACGTTGTACCAATTTTTCATCCCATTTATATAATATATGTTCGGGTATCTTCTCCCCTATTTTATCTAGTTCTAATCTAGTCCAATCTGGCTTTTCCCTTGTTTGATAAAAATCTGATAGGTATCTTAATTGTGCGGCTCTATAATAATTTTTAAAGTTTGGCAGTTGTAAGCCTCCTTGTTTATACCATTCTGTTAATTTATCTAGTGCTATCCTCGGTTTTCCCCCTTTCCATAAAAATTTCCTTATTATTTTCTTTAACTCCTTGAAGAATTTCTCCATCAAGTGTATTGGCAATGCCTGAAATAGGTATTGTATCCTTGGGAAAATGTTCATTTTAATACAGTTTATCCTTCCTATTAGTGTTAGTGGTAAGTCTTTCCAATGCTCTAAGTCGTCCTGTAATTTTTTCATTAGTGGATAATAATTGAGTTTATATAGATGGCCGAGGTTTTTATTTATTTGTATACTTAGGTATCGTATTGCTTGCATTTGCCATCTGAATGGTGATTCTTTCTTAAATTTTGAGCAATCCGCATTATTCATTGGCATTGCTTCACTTTTATTTGCGTTAATCTTGTATCCCGACACTTCTCCATATTCCTTCAATTTCTTATGCAATTCTTTTATTGATATTTCTGGTTCTGTTAAGTATACTATAACGTCATCTGCAAATAAACTGATTTTATATTCCTTGTCTTTTATTTTTATCCTTTTTATTTTATTTTCTGTTCTTATCAGTTCTGCTAGTGGTTCTATTGCTAACACGAGCAATAAGGGCGATAGTGGGCATCCCTGCCTTGTTGATCTGCTGAATTTAAATTGTTTTGATATATATCCATTTACTGTCACTTTCGCCAATGGCCCCTTATATAATGCTTTAATCCAATTAATATATTTCTCTGGTAAACTGAATTTTTGTAGTACTTTGAATAAATAATTCCATTCTACTCTGTCAAAGGCCTTCTCTGCATTTAAAGCCACCGCTACTGTTGGAGCTTTATTTCCTTCTACTGCATGAATTAAGTTAATAAATTTACAAATATTGTCTGTTGTTCGTCTTTTTTTAATAAATCCAGTTTGGTCTAGATTTACTATTTTTGGTACATAGTTGGCTAATCTGTTTGCTAATAGTTTAGCTATTATCTTATAATCTGTGTTAAGTAAAGATATTGGTCTATATGACGCTGGTGCGAGTGGATCTTTCCCTGTCTTTGGTATTACTGTAATTATTGCTGTTTTGCATGAATCTGGTAAGCTTTGTGTTTTATCAATCTGGTTGATTACATCCAGGAGGGGAGGAATTAATAAATCTTTAAATGTTTTATAGAATTCTATTGGGAATCCATCCTCTCCTGGTGTTTTATTATTCGGTAGTTTTTTTTATTATCTCTTGTATTTCTACTATTTCAAATGGTTCTGTTAATTTATTTTGTTCCTCTATTTGTAATTTCGGTAGTTCAATTTTAGTTAAAAATTCATCTATTTTGTCTTCTTTCCCTTCGTTTTCAGTTTGGTATAATTGTTCGTAGAATTCTCTGAAGCTTTCATTAATCTCCGTTGGATTATATGTGATTTGATTGTCTTTTTTCCTTGATGCCAATACCATTCTCTTAGTTTGTTCTGTCTTAAGCTGCCACGCTAGAATTTTGTGCGTTTTTTCTCCTAGTTCATAATATTTCTGTTTTGTCTTCATTATGTTCTTCTCCACCTTATATGTTTGTAGTGTTTCATATTTTATTTTTTTATCTGCCAATTCTCTTCTTTTAGTTGTGTCTTCCTTCATTGCTAATTCTTTTTCTATATTTGCTATTTCCCTTTCCAACTGCTCTGTTTCCTGATTATAGTCCTTCTTCATCTTGGTTACATAACTTATTATTTGCCCTCTGATGAACGCTTTCATTGCGTCCCATAGAATAAACTTATCTTTCACTGATTCCGTATTTATTTCAAAGTACATTTTAATTTGTCTTTCAATTAATTCTCTAAAATCCTGCCTTTTAAGTAGCATGGAGTTTAATCTCCATCTATACATTTGAAGACTACCATACTGCAATCCACTGAAGAGGTACTGGGCTTCTCCTCCAGGAAAAACAAGGACTGGTTTGACGAAAACAGCCAGGAAATCCAGGAGCTGCTGGCAAAGAAGCGAGCTGCCCACCAGGCTCACCTTACAAAGCCGTCCTGTCCAGAGAAGAAACAAGCCTTCCGTCGCGCATGCAGCCATCTTCAGCGCAAACTCCGGGAGATCCAAAATGAGTGGTGGACTAGCCTCGCCAAACGAACACAGCTCAGCGCGGACATTGGCGACTTCAGGGGTTTCTACGAGGCTCTAAAGGCTGTGTACGGCCCCTCACCCCAAGTCCAAAGCCCGCTGCGCAGCTCAGACGGCAAAGTCCTCCTCAGCGACAAGATCTCCATCCTCAACCGATGGTCAGAACACTTCCAATCTCTTTTCAGTACCAACCGCTCAGTCCAAGATTCCGCCCTGCTCCAGCTCCCTCAACAGCCCCTAAGGCTAGAGCTGGATGAGGTTCCCACCCTGGATGAGACATATAAGGCAATCGAACAACTGAAAAGTGGCAAAGCAGCAGGTATGGATGGAATCCCCCCAGAAGCCTGGAAGGCTGGCGGCAAAACTCTGCATGCCAAACTGCATGAGTTTTTCAAGCTTTGTTGGGACCAAGGTAAACTGCCTCAGGATCTTCGTGATGCCACCATCATCACCCTGTACAAAAACAAAGGCGAGAAATCAGACTGCTCAAACTACAGGGGAATCACGTTGCTCTCCATTGCAGGCAAAATCTTCGCTAGGATTCTACTAAATAGAATAATACCTAGTGTCGCTGAGAATATTCTCCCAGAATCACAGTGCGGCTTTCGCGCAAACAGAGGAACCACTGACATGGTCTTTGCCCTCAGACAGCTCCAAGAAAAGTGCAGAGAACAAAACAAAGGACTCTACATCACCTTTGTTGACCTCACCAAAGCCTTCGACACCGTGAGCAGGAAAGGGCTTTGGCAAATACTAGAGCGCATCGGATGTCCCCCAAAGTTCCTCAACATGATTATCCAACTGCACGAAAACCAACAAGGTCGGGTCAGATACAGCAATGAGCTCTCTGAACCCTTCTCCATTAACAATGGCGTGAAGCAAGGCTGTGTTCTCGCACCAACCCTCTTTTCAATCTTCTTCAGCATGATGCTGAACCAAGCCATGAAAGACCCCAACAATGAAGACGCTGTTTACATCCGGTACCGCACGGATGGCAGTCTCTTCAATCTGAGGCGCCTGCAAGCTCACACCAAGACACAAGAGAAACTTGTCCGTGAACTACTCTTTGCAGATGATGCCGCTTTAGTTGCCCATTCAGAGCCAGCTCTTCAGCGCTTGACGTCCTGCTTTGCGGAAACTGCCAAAATGTTTGGCCTGGAAGTCAACCTGAAGAAAACTGAGGTCCTCCATCAGCCAGCTCCCCACCATGACTACCAGCCCCCCCACATCTCCATCGGGCACACAAAACTCAAAACGGTCAACCAGTTTACCTATCTCGGCTGCACCATTTCATCAGATGCAAGGATCGACAATGAGATAGACAACAGACTCGCCAAGGCAAATAGCGCCTTTGGAAGACTACACAAAAGAGTCTGGAAAAACAACCAACTGAAAAACCTCACAAAGATAAGCGTATACAGAGCCGTTGTCATACCCACACTCCTGTTCGGCTCCGAATCATGGGTCCTCTACCGGCACCACCTACGGCTCCTAGAACGCTTCCACCAGCGTTGTCTCCGCTCCATCCTCAACATCCATTGGAGCGCTCACACCCCTAACGTCGAGGTACTCGAGATGGCAGAGGTCGACAGCATCGAGTCCACGCTGCTGAAGATCCAGCTGCGCTGGATGGGTCACGTCTCCAGAATGGAGGACCATCGCCTTCCCAAGATCGTATTATATGGCGAGCTCTCCACTGGCCACCGTGACAGAGGTGCACCAAAGAAAAGGTACAAGGACTGCCTAAAGAAATCTCTTGGTGCCTGCCACATTGACCACCGCCAGTGGGCTGATAACGCCTCAAACCGTGCATCTTGGCGCCTCACAGTTTGGCGGGCAGCAGCCTCCTTTGAAGAAGACCGCAGAGCCCACCTCACTGACAAAAGGCAAAGGAGGAAAAACCCAACACCCAACCCCAACCAACCAATTTTCCCTTGCAACCGTTGCAATCGTGTCTGCCTGTCCCGCATCGGACTGGTCAGCCACAAACGAGCCTGCAGCTGACGTGGACTTTTTACCCCCTCCATAAATCTTCGTCCGCGAAGCCAAGCCAAAGAAAGATACATTCTTGGAGGGATGTCCTCTAACTCTATTGTCAATATCAGGGGTGAGTGGTCCGATAATATTCTAGCTTTATATTCTGTTTTTCTAACTGAGTCTTGCATGCGAGCTGATAACAGGAATAGGTCTATTCTTGAGTATGTTTTATGTCTACCCGAATAATATGAATATTCCTTTTCCTTTGGGTGTTGTTTCCTCCATATATCCAAAAGTTGCATTCCTTGCATCGATTTAATTATAAATTTGGTTACTTTGTTCTTTCTGCTAATTTTTTTCCCAGTTTTATCCATGTTTGAATCCAAATTAAGGTTGAAATCCCCTCCTGTTAGTATGTTCCCTTGCGTGTCTGCTATCTTCAAAAAAATATCTTGCATAAATTTTTGATCTTCTTCGTTAGGTGAATATACATTGAGTAAATTCCAAAACTCCAAATATATCTGACATTTTATCATTACATATCTCCCTGCTGGATCTATTATTTCCTCTTCTATTTTAATTGGTACATTTTTACTGATTAATATAGCTACTCCTCTAGCTTTTGAATTATATGATGCTGCTGTTACATGTCGTATCCAATCTCTCTTTAATTTCTTGTGCTCCATTTCAGTTAAGTGTGTTTCTTGCATGAATGCTATATCAATTTTTTCTTTTTTCAGTAAATTTAGCAGTTTCTTCCTTTTGATTTGGTTATATATTCCGTTAATATTTAAAGTCATATAGTTCAACATAGCCATTTCATACTTTGTTTATCTTTCCTTTCCGTTTCCTCATCATCACCTTTCCTTCTTATCCATTTCAGCTTTCTTGTTTTGAACACTTTATAAGACAATATTTCTAAAACATCAAACATTTCCCTTATTCTCCTATCTAAAATTTCTTTAACCCCACTATCCCCTCCCCTTCCTGAGTTGCCCTTTATCCCTTGCCGGGCAACCACATCTCCCTTCTCCATTTGGATTTGCGAATTCACTCGCTAGCGTCAACTGATTTTGCAGTGACCGTAACTCCTCCCCACCCAGCCCCCCCCGAAAAGATTCCAATTTTCATATACAACAAAGGTCACTCTCTTAATTCCCTCCTTACTTCCTCTCTTCCCTTTCTTTCCTTTATTAATTCTTATCTATACTCTATATATTTTCCTTTAAATACGCATACACTCATGTACACACATATATACATACACACACACACACACACACACACACACACACACACACACACACACACACACACACACACACACACACACACACACACATATATATATACCCATATACACACATACATATAGTTCGTGGTCATTTTTGCTCTCGTTACATGTCTTCATCTCTCTGTCTGTCTTGTAGTTGTTCTGCAAATTTTCGTGCTTCCTCCGGATCCGAGAATAGTCTGTTTTGCTGCCCTGGAATAACTATTTTAAGTTCCGCTGGGTGCTTTAGCATAAATTTATATCCTTTTTTTCCATAGGATCGCTTTTGCTGTATTAAACTCCTTTCTCTTCTTCAGGAGTTCAAAACTTATGTCTGGATAGAAAAAAAATTTTTGACCTTTGTATTCCAGTGGCTTTTTGTCTTCTTTTATTTTCTTCATTGCTTTCTCCAATATATTTTCTCTCGTTGTATATCTTAGGAATTTTACTAAAATGGATCTTGGTTTTTGTTGTGGCTGTGGTTTAGGGGCTAATGTTCTATGTGCCCTTTCTATTTCCATTTCTTCCTGTAATTCTGGTCTTCCTAGAACCCTGGGGATCCAATCTTTTATAAATTCTCTCATATTCTTGCCTTCTTCATCTTCCTTAAGGCCCACTATCTTTATATTATTTCTTCTATTATAATTTTCCATTATATCTATCTTCTGAGCTAACAGCTCTTGTGTCTCTTTAACTTTTTAATTAGATTCTTCTAATTTCTCTTTTAAGTCCTCTACTTCCATTTCTACGGCTGTTTCTCGTTCTTCCACCTTGTCCACTCTTTTTCCTATATCTGACATGACCATCTCTAATCTATTCATTTTTTCTTCTGTATTTTTAATTCTTCTTTTTATTTCTCTAAATTCTTGTGATTGCCATTCTTTTACTGATTCCATATATTCTTTAAAAAAAATATATCCATTGTCTTGCCTTTCCCTTCTTCTTCCATTTCTCTGTGTTCTTCTTCTTCTTCTTCTTACTCTGGGTTGGTCATCTGTTGTTTCCTTGATTTCTTTTTACTCTCTTCTTTCTTGTTCTCGTTGTTTTCTATGTTCTCTTCTTGCTGCTGTGCTGTGGCTGTCATTCTCAGCTGTGGAGATCGACTCCTCAGCTGGTCCCCCCTCCCGTCAGTGTTTTTTTTGTCTTGCGCATGCGCGGTTGCGCACTTTTGCTTGGTTCCGCGAGCCATTTTTGTAGTCCCGAGCTCGGGACTTCGACTGACCTGAGGGAGCGGGCTTCTCTCTCCACAGCAGGCCTCCTCGGACAGGTAAGGCCTTCACCTTCTTCTTCCGATGTCTTTTCTTCTTCTCTTCTTCCTGTTGCTTTCGACTTTTCTTTCTTCGTTGCCATTTTCTTCCCACCTTTACTTTCACTTTATTTTAATTTTTGTATTTGTGCCTTTGTGTTTTCTGTGTTTTTTTTAAACTTTTCCAGAGAGGGCTGGAGTTCCCCGACCGGCCCCTACTCCATCACATGACTCCTCCATATTCTTGCTAGTTGATGAAGAAGCCAACTTCATAAACAGCATTTATCAGAATCAGAAGTGGTGCCAGTAGCTTCTCTTCCCTTCTCAATATGTCAGAATTTTCATGACTGATCCTGTAATTGCATGTCAGAAAAATGGTGTTTGATTAGTCATGTTTTGACAAGGTTATAATTTGCCATGGAATGTTGTCATTTATTATTTTGTGAGCATGTAGACTTATCAGAATACAAATGATTGGACCAGTTGGATCATCTTGTGGAACATTTTCATCAGCCCCACTTTGATGAAGAGGGTGCCACCAAAATGTTAAGCTCTTTTGATTTTTGAATTGTTGACTGACCCGTTGTGCATTTATATTGTTTTTTAAAAAGCTGATTGGTTTTTGCAGTATTGTATACTGAAGGCTTCTTATTATGCATTAGGTTTAACCCTAATGTAAAATCACCTATTTTACAATTTCTAGAAGAGACAAAAGAAAAATCAAAGCATTTTAAATTCTGGTAAGACCATACTTGGAATTTGCATTCAGTTTTGGTCACCTCTTTGCAGGAAGGATGTGGAAACTATGGAGAGGGTGCAGAAGAGATTTACTAGGCTGCCTGGATTAGAAAACTTCTTAGGCAAGATCAGCAGACCACGAGCTTTTCGATTTGAAGAAAGATGAGAGATGACTTAATGGAGGTCTACAAGATTATGAGAGACAATATGATAGCCAGCAACTTTTTCTGGAGGACATGTGTACAAAGTGAGGGTTTTTTTTTTACATAGAAAGTTGTGGGTGTCTGGAATGCATTGCCAGGGTTGGTGGTGGAGGCTGCTTCAGTATAGACATTTAAAACATTTAGACAAGCACAAGGAGGAGAGATGAGGTAGGAAATATTGAGTTTTTGAGTAGGTTTACATAGGTTGGCACTCCGACAGCTCAGTGGTCTTGTAAACCAGGGGTCGCGAGTTCTGCAAGGAGCGCTTGACAAAATGGTGACTGTGTCTTCCTTATGGTAGACAAAGTTAAAGAATTTCATGTATGTTACATTCTAAACGAACGTTTACAACATTGTGGACTAAAGGCCTGTACTGTGATGTAATTTTCTATGTGCTATGTTTAATATTCTATAAATTTGCCATATTTTGAAAAAAATTCAAACAGACAAGAGCATATTTATACCTTTATGAAACACAATACTGCGTCAAATGCATTAATTAATAAAAAAACAACTTTGCAACTGAAATACAGTTCATTCTGCTCACACTTTGGGATCTGAATTTTTCCAAACCTGTCAGCAGAAGTTAACTTTGAATTATGCACATCTTATACTGATCATTTCAGAATTTGAAAATTAGATGTTCTCCCTCTTGAGAATAAGCACAATTTGGAGTGGATGCTACGTGCTTTCTTTGAAACCATTCTTTTAAAACAACAAACTGCTGATATTGTTTTTCAGGTGTGAGTTAATTAAAGTGACCAAAATAAATGTTGTTGTGGTCAAATGTCAGCTTGAAGGCGAGAGATGTTTATTGCAGGAGTTTCCTGTCCACAGTGTATTGACAATTCTTGAATAGACATTATCCATGTTAAAACAGTCAAGTGCAGTTTGACACAGCAGGTACAAAAACAAGCTGCTTGCATGTATTCAGGACATTTAGTCCTGACATTTAGTAACCTATTGCACAAGCACAGGCTGTTTGTGCAAGGAGATGAAAACTCGCAGATTACTAAATTTAATTACCTATGACTTTCCCTTCAGATCCCTATATTTCAACTCTTTATACACCTCTTCTTTCACCCTTTGGCCCTCTGGACAGGGTTTCCCCTGATTTTCACCCCAAAAATTCAAAATCATGAAGGGTATTGATAGGATGGATAATTGCAGTTGCTTTGCTCTAAAACTCGAGGATGTAGATTTGAGGTGAGAGGAGAACAAGTCAAAAGAGGGCTACTTTTTCCACCTAGATGATGCTGGGTAAATGAAATAAGTGGTAGAGTGGGTATAATTAGGACTTTTAGAAGACATTTGGACCAGTATACAGATAGCTCAGATGATTAACCTTGTTGGCATGAGTAAATTGAGCTGAAGGGTTTGTTTCAGTGCTGTAAATCTCTATGACCCTGACATTCCACCACTCAAGGAGAGGAGAAAAGAGATTCAAATGATGTGGTTACAGAAATTTACACAAAATCTCAGAGTAATGAAATGGATATGAAAACAGAAAATGCTGAAAATGTTCAGCTGGCCATTGAGTCTTCAAAGAACAGAGTGAAAGACTTAATTCATAGTTTTATGCTTCCTTGGTAACAAAGATGTGTGTCTGGGCTTCTCTTGCATCTTTCCAAGAATGATCAGTTGTGAAATGGTATCTTAACTATCTTCTTAACACATGCAGATATCTTAAGAATATATCATAAAAAAGAAAATTCAGTAAGGAGAGGCATCTTACAGATCAGGCATCTTTGAACAGGAAGCAAAACAGATCCCATTCCTTGTTTAAAGTCCCACCCTTTCCTCCTCAGATGCCCCAAACTTTTAAAGAAAAACTGAAAATGCTGGAAACTCAGTGAACTTCCGGTCATCTGGAATTCAAGCAACTGGCAACAAAAAAGGGCAAAATAAATAAAAAGAATAAATGAAAATGTAGACGAAAGTTTAAAAATGTAAAAGTAAACCCTCAAGTAACACACAACCCCTTGCTGAAGATGGGAGTAAACATTCAGTCAGCAGAGCACCCCAGTCATCCCCCGCCAGCAGCACTTGTTTGAATAAAGTTGTGTTTGAATAAAATGGCATGGGAGACACAGTGCCCTACAAGACATTTTTAAATGGAAAATACGCTTAGAAAGCAAGACCATATATTTTGGGAATATACGTCAAGAATGGTATATGTTGAACATTTAGTGGGTGGGGAGGGGGTGGGAAGGAGGGAGGGAAGGGAGGGGGGAAAAGGGGAGAAAATGACACTGTGTATATTCAAGAGGTAAATGTTTATGTGTATTTTGGTCAATATAATTCATAGTGTAAAAAATTTAAAAAAAAGAATGGTTGAAAAGAGAGAAGTATTGAATGAATATACTGCTCATAAAAAGACTCTTACGAGGAAATGGCCATCACAGGAGAGCCCAACTTTAAACACATGGAAAGAAATTATAATGGACATTTATAAAATGGAGAAGATAACTGCATCTGTTCATCACAAGATGGAACAATTGGATTCATATTGGGAAAATTGGTTTAACTACATCGGCCTGATCTTATTTTTACAAATCAATGATTATGCTGTTCAAAAAAAAAACACTCCCGACTTGTGCAAGGTATTCTTTTTCTTGTTCTGTCTTTCTTCTCTCTATAAGTGTATATCTCAGATAAATATTATGTGGAAAATTGTGGAAAATATGAACACATGAGATATATCTTATGGAAATGTTAAACTTCAATAAAAATAAATGAATAAAATAATAAAATGGTGGGTCCAGAATGAAGATCTGGCCCATGCCACTCGCCACTGGGGTGACTCTCCCAAAGTGTCTCCCTATCCCTTGAAATAATTTTTATCTTTATTAATATATTATTAAGAATATTAGTAAGGCTTTATCTTGGGATGGAGGGGGGCTTTCATCATGATACAGCACCAGCAACTGGGGTTCTAATTTAAATTTAATTTTGTAAGTTACAGGAATTACTTGATTAAAGTGAATATTACACAATTAATTAAACATTCTTTTGACATACAGCCCAGTAACAGGCCATTTCAGCCTACGAGTCTGTGCCACTCAATTTACACCTCATTAACCCACACCCTCGGAACGTTTTTGGATGGTGGGAGGGAACCGAAGCCCCTAGAGAAAACCCATGCAGACATGGGGAGAACATACAAACTCCTTACAGACAGCACTGGATTCAAACACTAGCACCGTACAGGCGTTGCACTAGCCTCTATGCCAACCACACTGCCCTATTAATTAAGTTCGACAATGCTGATTTTTTTTGTTCAAATTACTAAACATTTTGCACAGTCTTTTGTAATTTAAGCTGTTGCAAATGTATGAGTTAGGCATTGTAAGAGTGAGTCTCAAGCAACCAGAAAATTCACATATTTGACCTCTGAAATCCAGATCAAAAATTATTTGTCAGAAAGTGGCAGGCAACAAGAAGCTCTGGTCACATCTGCAGAAGGAATGCTGTTGCTCTGTAAAACAGAAACTCAATTTGTGCCATCAATTTTCCTTTGGTTTCCATCCTATCACTTCCTCCCTTTGCTCTCTCCATCTGCCCCTCACCAAACGTGTCTGGCTTTTTGATCAAAATGCTAATTCTTTCCTTCTTTGCAGATACTACTTGACTTGCTGAGAACTTCTGATTTACAAGTTGTAAAGTCACCTTTATTTATCGTTCATACCATGCTCGCACGGTAAAGACGAGATAGTGTTTCTCCAGGACCACAGATCATATTTAGAATAGAAGTTAAACACATTGAAATATTAAAATGTATACAGTAAAAGTCCACTGTACATTTTCCACATATGTTCTGGGAATTCAGGAGCCTGATGGCTTCAGGGAAAAATCTACTGCCCAATCTGGACGTCAGGGCCTAAGTGCTACTGTACCTCCTACCAGATGGCAGAAGGGATAACAGTTTACTTAAGGGGTGTGGGGAGTCCTTCACAATATTTATTGCCTTTTGCCTGCATTGAATGTTGTGAATGTCCTTCAAGGTAGGAAGAGTCCCCAATTATCTTTTCCACTGACTTCACTATTCTTTGCAGGGTCTTGTGGTCCGAGGTGGTACAGCTTCCAAACCAGGTAGTGGTACGGTTGCACAGGATGCTATCAATATATCCTCCGTAGAATGTAGTTAGGATGGAGGGTAGGAGATGAACTTTCCTCAGCCTTCGCAGGAAGTAGAGGCACTGCAGGGCTTTCTTGGCGATGGAGCTAGTGTTAAGAGACCAGGTGAGATTCTCTGCCATGCACTCCAAGGAACTTTATACAATTACAGGGCCAACAGCATTCAGATACAGGTTGTTGGCTCTGCACCATTAGTGACTGCACCTCATCTCTGTGTGTTGAGACCTCATTCTTATTAACAAGGCCCACTATGGTTATGTCATCACTGAACTTAATGATGTGGTTCGAGCTGTGTTTGGCTGCTTGATCGTGAGTCAGTAGAATTAACAGCAATGGACTAAGCCCACAGCCCTGAGGGGTCCCTGTGGTCAGTGTGATGGTTTTGGAAGTGTTATTGATCCTGACTGCTCGAGATCACCCTGACAGGTAGTCGATGATCCAATTGCAGAGGGAGGTGGTTAGGCCCAGCAGGCTCAACTTTCTTATCAGGTACTGAGGTAAAATTGTGTTGAATGCCAAACTGAAGTCAATAAACAGCATTCGAAAATACGAGTCCTTATTTTCCAGCTGGGTGAGGGCCAGATTGAGGACAGTGGCAATGGCATCATCTGTATGCGAATTGCAGGGGTCCGATTACAGGGCCAACAGGAGCTTGATGTGCCACATGATGAGCCTCTTAAAGCACTTCATGATGATGGACATGAGTGAGACAAGGCGGTAGTCATTGAGGCAGGACACTGGCAATTTCTTCGGGGACAGTGGTGGCGGCTTTGAAGCACGTAGGGACCACAGCACTTCTCAGGGAAATGTTAAGGATGTCAGTGAGAACATCTGCTCACTGAGCCATACATCCCCTGAGCACTTTGCTGGGAATGTTATCCAGTCCAGCAGCTATTCGTGGGTTGACCTTGCCCAACTCTCTCTTCCCAACGGCCACTGCAAGACACGACACCTGATCATTTGGAGGAGAGGTGTTCTTCTTTGCTGCCATGCCGCTTTTCCCTCAAAACGCCAGTAGGTTGTTCAGTGCATCGGGAAGTGCACAGGCAGATGGTGTAGTCTTGTGTTTGGTGATAACTTAGATGCCCTTCTACAGGGGTCACATGTTCTTGCTGTCCAGGAAGTAACTATGAATGCACTGGGTGTGTGCAAGCTTTGCTTCCCTGATGGCCTTAGATAGCTTGGCTCTTGTCATCTGTTCTGAAGGCAGTGTCTCAGCTCCTGAGCAGCACACGCACCTCCGCAGTAATCCATGGCTTCTGATTAGAGTGAGTAATGAAGGTCTTGGGCACAGTGACATTGTTAGAACACTTACTAATGTAGCTGGTCACTGATGCCATATACTTTCCCAGATTGATGCAGTCTCCATCAGTTGCTGCTTCCTTGAACATGTTTTGTGAATCCATGTGGACATCTTTGATATTCAGAAATATTCAAAAACACAAAGAATCAACGAAATAATCAATAAGCAGCTGGCATTTCTCGATCAAAATCTGGGTCAAATTAACTTGAAAGTAATGCAAGTTGTGAGGCTTCAAGATGCTCATTTATCATTGCAAGATGCAACTGTGCCCTTCTGACTAATTAAAAGCACATCAAGAATTGCATTCCACTTGGTGGAGAACTGGTGTAATTGAAAACCTTGATGTGGGACCAGCTGTAACACAGCTTGGTGCTTAATCGTTCACAAGCTTGAGATTCAGAAACCATAAGGATAAAAGGCTGAAAGCTATAAAAATCAGTTTTCTGTTCGCTGATGAAACTTACAGAATGCTTTCTGTAAGGAACTGGATCCTAAAATGAACATCACTGTGCCTGACACACAATTTTGACAGGGTGACTGCATTTCTGCCTCAACACTGGCAGCAAATCTATACTCAAAATGAGGATTTCTTATGACAGGAGACACAAGAGAGACAATGCTTAAATTTGGAGCCAAAGATGAGCTGTTCGAAGAACTCAATAGGTCAGACAGCATCTGTGAAGGCAAAGGGATGGGCCTCAGCTCCTTGTCAACCATTTCTTTGCCTCACTCGCAGAGTTCCTCCTCCTTCAGCTTTATTGTTGCTTCCCGAGTTTGACCTTGAATTTCTGTGGTTGTTTATAGAAGGAGAATGACAAGTCAACGGCCCAGTTTACATCTCTCTCCTGAATTTTATTTCCATTTATATATTCCCTGCATGAACTTAAACTTTGAAAATTTTGGCATGATGTGAAAGTTGTGGGTTTTTTTTTGGAGACATCATACTTCGTCAAAAGCAAAAAAAACAATTTGCTGGAGGAACTCAGCGGGGTCAAGCAGCAACAGGGGGAGAAAAAAGGTGAGAGTGGATCTGCATACTTCGTCATATCACTTCTGCCATTTCCAAAATGTTAAGAATTCAGCAAAGGTCAGAGACAGGTTGAATACCTTCTATGCAGTTTGAGGAATAAAATGATATGACACCAAATAAAGCCTCATCTATCCCTATAGGACAGACACTCTGCACAGGTGAGATGAGCTGAGGTGAGGAGGATCCTATCCAGGGTGAACCCATGCAAAGCAGGATCAGACAACATACCAGGTTGGGTGCTGAAGGACTGTATGGCCCAACTGACGCAAGTCCTAATGGGCATCTTCAACATTTCACTGCAGCATTCCATTGTCCATACAGCATTCAGGTCAGCCACCATCACCCTGGTGCCCAAGGGACCAGTGGTAACGAGACGAACTGACTATTGTCCAGTGGCAATTGTAATGATAATGATCATGTTTGCATGGCTACTAGCAAGGTCTTGATTATAGTTCCTGTTTGATTAGACTTGGCTGCCAGCAAGAGGCTGACACAGAGCAAGACAGGGTATGAAAGATCTGTAATGGAGGCTTGCAGCCTCATGGCATGCCTCATGGTGCTGTTTACAACTTTAAAGAAAAGAACCTTTTCTTTCATCCACGTGTTGTCTAAGAACTCAGATGAAATAGCACTGACCTCTACGATCATGTAGTGCAATGAGCCACTGGTAATGGAAAGAATCAAGTCACACCTCGCACTTTCCAGTAACATTGGACCTATTCAAATCAGTCCCTAGATGATGTCCAGCCTTGACCTTCCATTACGTCCTGACCCACCTTGAGAACGAGAGGGTGATATTCAACTCAGTGTTTAGCACAATCATACCTCAGAGGCTGGTGAATAAACTGTCCTCACTGGGACTCAACATCCCTCTCTGCAACTGGATTCTGGACTTCTTGAATGATAGACATTGGCAGTAAACTCTCAAGTCCCATCACACCACAGTACTCAGACAGCTACTGTTCATGGTGCAGACTCAAAAATGCACAGTCAGATTCAATTCAAGCAGAAGATGACATATCAGAAGTCAGTCTCACCAGCAATGATAAAGAGTTGGCTTACAGAGAGAAGGCTGGAAGGCTCATAAAATAATGTGAAAACAACAAGCCGAGTCGCAACATGGACAAGACAAAGATGACGATGTGGACTTCAGGAGGACAAAGGTCAACCATTCTCTATTGCACATTAAACGTCGTGGAGAGAGTAGAAAGCAAAAAGTTCTTGGGCATGCATATAAAGGATGGCCTATCCTGGACTCACAACACCTCCTCATTAGTCAGGAAGGCACAGCAGCACTTCCTGAGGAGGTGGAGAAAGGAAAGAACACCTGCCCCCATCTTGACATTTTACAGGGGCATCATTATGTGGTAAGGCAGCTGCAACGCATTGGGCCAGAAGACAATCGTCAAAACAACCGAGAAGATCCTTTTCTCCATTGACAACATTTACCAGGAGCATTGCATAAATAGGGCTCAGAGGATGATAGCAGATCCTTTCAATCCAGCACATAGTATCTACCATCAAGAAGGAAGTACAGGAGCATCAAAATGAGAACTGCCTGGCTGGGAAATAGCAGGCTGTGAGATTAATGAAGAGTATCCTTTAACCAAGTAAATCATCCTAAAATATTTATATCCAGTAGTCCCCCATTATTGTTGGGTTCCAAGACCCCCAGCGGATGCCTGAAATCACAGATAGTACCAAACCCTACATATGCTATATTTTTTCCTCTACATACATACAAACCTATGATAAATTTAATTTATAAATGAAGCACAATAAGAGGTTAACAACAATAACTAATAATAAAATAGAACATTTCTAACAATACATAAAAAAGTTTCTTGAACTCAAGCACTGTGATACTGCAACAGTCGATCTGATAACTGAGATGGCAATAAGTGACTAATGGGCAGGCAGCTTATACAGCATGGATTCTCTGGACGAAGGGATTATTCACATCCCAGGCAGGTCGGCACATGATTTCATCATGCGACTCAGAATGGTGTGCAATTTAAAACCATGAATTTTTTATTTCTGGAATTTTTCATTTAATATTTCCAGTCGACTGTGAGTAACTGAAACTGCGCTAAAGAGCGAACAACTGTACATTTAAAAAAAAATCTAGATGTATATAGTAACCCCACCCCCAGTATTCTGCACCTCTAGGGATTGGTAGATGCCAGATAAGAGAATTTTCTGGTTGCTTGCGATTGTGTGTGGTATGGATTGGCGAACTGACCACTAGGGTGCTATTTTTAAACTTCAGTGTATTTTACCTGTTTATTTTCCGCAAATTTTTTGCCAGTAGCTTGAATTCCAGATAATGGGGATTTTAGCTGATTTTTATGTGCTGCGAATTGTGTATGTATATGTTTGTGCATTGCGGTCCAGAGAAACACTGTTTTGTCAGGTTGTATATGTAGAATCAGATGATAATAAACTTGAATTTGAACAGAGAACAAAGTATAATTTCCTTGATTATCCAATGCCTTTTTGTACTTTTGGCAGTATTTTAAAAACATGGCAAAGACATATTACCAATCCAAAGAAGTAGTATTTGTGGGATTGCACCCAAGGTGTAATTCATACGTGTTATACATGGTTCACTTTTTCCATTATAGCTGATTTTGTGCACTGTTTAGCTGCTTTCCCACCACCTGGTTTTCCACCAAGTGACAAATTGTTCAGCAGACCAACATGTCATCTCTCGGTAAACACGATCTATCGTGCCCACAAAACCCAGAGGCAAGGGTAGTTTCTTTACCGACTCTTGAGCAGACCTCTCATTGGTAAAATGGCTTTCACATTGTTTTAGCGAAGATTTAGGATGGAGATGAGGACAAACTGGTTTTCTCAAAGGGTGGTGATTGTGGAATTCGCTAGCCATTGAAGCAGTGGAGGTGACTTCAATAAATATATTTAAAACCAGGTTGGAGAGATTTTTTACATAGTAAGGGAATTAAGGTACATGAGGAAAAGGCAGGTAGATGGATGTGAGCCTATCATCAGTTGGCCTTCTTTTCCATCCCATCTATTGTATGGTCACTTTTGGGGAGCTATAGACTTATACCCCAAGATCCTTCTGTATATCAATGCTTTTCATGTACATTAATGACTTGGAATTGGATACACAGAGTACAAATTTGAAACCAGTGGAATGTACCAAATCTGCAGGTGTAGCAATATGTTTCAGAGATAAAGGCGGACGAGTAAAACGGGCAGATAGGTGATAAATGAGGTTTAGTACTGAGAAATATGAAGGGTTACATTTTGATCAGAAGAATAAGGAAAGGCAATAGAAACGAGGCTATAATTCTAAGATGAGTAAAAGAATAAAGGGAGCTACAGTACACTACACATGTTTAGTAAATTAAAATTGGCAAGGTAGGTTAAAAAGATGTTTTAAAGAAGCATGTGGAGATGGATCTCTGTAAACACTGTCTCTGCCACAATCAGACCTTTATGGAAGATATAAGGATTTTAGAGAGATTGCAGAAGATAATTAATAAAGTTGTTTCAGAACCCAAGGTATTTATGTGGGATAAACAGAAGAATCTGGCTTGTCAGAGTAGATAGAAATAAACTATTCTTATTGGTGGAGGTGCGGACTCGAAAGGCCGACATGGCCTGTTTCCACTCTGTATGGTTAAGGGGATAAAGAATTGTAGTAAAAACAGAGAAATACTGGAGGAACTCAGCAGTTCTCGCAGCATCCACAGGAGGCAAAGATCTATTATCTTGAAGGGCTCCACCTATGACTCTTGTGAGACCTGCTGAGTTCCTCCAGCATTAGTGTTTTTACAGTAATTATAGCATCTGCGGACTTTCGTGTTTCACTCTTTGAAGAATGATGACGACTGACAAAAGAACCAGAAGTGACAAGTGGAAGAATTTTTTTTTATATGGTGAGTTGTAAATGGATTATAGTCAGGATTAAGAGTGGAGGCAGATTCTATTATAATAGAGCTAGATAAATCTCTGAAAGGACTGAATTTATAGAGCAGCTAGCTGCAGTGAACTGGAATTCACTGTCTGTATTGTTCTGATCGTGGGCTCTTCCCTTGGCTCCACCCACACCTACCCCAGTATAAACCCTGGTTTTCCTGCCTTATCTCAGATTCACCGAAGGATTATTATGTCTACCGGCCATTGATTGTAAGCCATTAAAAGCATTTGTACTCCTCACGTCTCTGAGTGCAATCAGTCACGCAACACTAGCATTCGTCAATGGTTCCCTTATTTCAACATTGAATTACTGCTGGTTCTTCCAAGGTAGGCAGGATGGAACTTTTAGAAGTTAAACAGTAACTTCCTGCATGTAATAACTAGATTCAGAGATGTGAAGTTTTGATCGGTGCAAACATCAGACACAATTCTATTTATATTATTAGTTCATCCCAGGTACAGAAAATCTTGCCACTCACTTCTAGAAATTTTCACATAATTTGTGTCAGATGGCCTAAATTGTCAAACAATACTACAGCCCTTTATAGCTATACAGCTTTCGGTTGGCCACATTCTTGCAGCCAGTTTCTCTCATTAAGTAAAACATGGAAGTTTCCAGATGCTATGATTGTGGTAAAAACACAGAAGCGCTGAAAGAATTTGGCTGGTCTCATAGCGCCTTTAGGTTATAAAGATATATAATGGACATTTCAGGCTGAGTCCTTCCTCAAGGCATGAGTAAAAAGCAAGCATATCATACTCAATTAGCCTCCTTTTGTCTGTTTCTCCTCCCATTCTTTCCATTCCCTCAGCCTGCATTTTGAGGAAGGGCTCAGGCCAAAAGGTCGGTTATATATCATTACCTCCTCTGGATGACGCGAGACCTGCTGAGTTCTTCCAGCATTTCTGTGTTCTCTCTCATTAAGGTCCTGCTTTATTTTACTCCAACTTTGCTCTTTAAATCCCAGTTCCCCTCTCAATGACCTTCTATCCACCCCCACCAACCAGCCAATTAGTCTTCTTTCTTCGGAGGGTGCCTGACCAGCTTATTTTGTATTAGAAATATTGGCGTTCCTCCCATTTTGTACTTTCCTTGGTAGACCTGCCAGTTTGTTGCCGGGGGTATGCAAAGAAAGGCCAAAATAAAATAATGACTTCATACATATTTCCACCCAATTGGCCAGGTTTCCTATTCACTCATATAAACTGGGCACCTATGTTTGCCAGGAATTGCGTTAAATGCAGGAAGAAGTTTGAAGACCTCAATAAGTAAAGTGGCAAATTATAAGACAATAGTATGGTTTTCTCCCTGATCTTTAGATTACAGGGGTCAGCATCTCAATTGTAATACTGCTGTTTTTCCGAAGAGACAATAGTGACGGGTATTTTCCCCATGCCCTACCTAAATCCATAGCTGAGCAACTTACAAACAACGCTACCAATGATAGTCACACCTTAACATCATACAGAGTTAAACCTACAATCAACTGTTATGCTTTGGAATAAAATATAGGAACTTAACAGCAAATATCAACAGTATATCAAGTGTCCATGGATATGTCAAGGACATAACTGTTACATTGTTTGGCTGAGTATGTGATAGTCCTGCACCCCAAGTACCACTCCAATATTTGACTGAAAATGAATGATTCTTTGCATATCTATGCTCTTCTTTAATTTGCCTGTCTCCAGAAATGAATCAAAAGTCAAGGCAGGAAGGGCTGGCAATGGTCAACATTTGAGTAATCTCTTCTTCAGATCATCTATGCTTTTCTTTCCCTTTCCCTCTCCAACTTCTCTCTCAACTCCCTCCTCTTTGCTCTTCGACTCCCAAATTTTGTCTCTCTGACAAGAACATATGGAGACAAAGTGGTTAAAAAAAGCACAAAATTATCTACTACCATCCACCTACTTCATCAAGCTACAAACACTCGACCATGCACTGTGTTTTTACAACTGCCAATGTAAGTAAAAACTGGAGTTATAATGATGGCTCAAGTACTGTAGAGAATCAGTCAAACTAAAAAGGAAAATCATTATCTGTCCCCAAGTAATTCACTACAATTAACACAAAAATCAGTATCACAAGAATAATTTCAAGCACAGAGAGGCGATGGATAATAACCATAATTCTTGTCTATTAACATCATACAAAACTGATTTATTCAGGCAGTAATCCAGAGATAACTTTAATGAAAAATGGGATACATAAATCATATACAGAAGAATTCCTAATGCTTGAAAGGTGATTAATATTGGTAAAATTTTTCATGCACATTATGCACAGATAATTTTGTGCATAAATAGTTGTTTAACTTATTGAAATCTCAATATTTAAGGAGTTTATAAAATGAAAGTTCAAGTTACCATAATTGTGTATTTCAGTTCTGAGATTCAATTTCCTCAAATTGTGGACATGCAATTCACAGACAAACTCTTGGGACACATCATGCTGTGACTTGGCATGAGTTGTCTCCTGAAATTCTCTTGTGGCAACTCACAGTAAATAAGGCAAATCAGATAAAGGGATTTGAAGGCTTTTCCTAGTTAGGGCAGTAGAAACTGACAAGTGAATCATTTGTGCATTTGCCTATTTCTTGCTATTCCTCATGAAGGGTTTTGACTTCCATGGACGCTGCCTGACCCACTAGGTTCCTTCAGCATGTGCTGTGTTGCTCCACTTTTCCAGTATCTCCAGTCTCTTGTTTACCCAAGTGAATCAAATTATCTTATTGATGCAGATGGGTCTTGGAGGGAATCGTAAGAGAACAAACCATCATGAGAAGAATAGTGACTATTGTATTCACACACAAATTTTGAAAAAACGTCTTCAAAGAACAACCCTGGCTTGATAATAATGGTAGGCTAATGCAATGCTGGACCAAAAGGTGACAGACTTCAGTGGATGACATACCTGATGTCATTGATGATCCACAGCTCATCACGTATGTGCGAGTTCTATTCTGAGCAACCAATTGGATCTCAAAATGGATGCAAGTTGGACGCATGTTATTCTGGCCCAACGCATTCTTAAACTGGAGCCGTGGTACTCCATCCACTGCCCAGCCTGCCCACCACTGGAAAGACCCATTGTCCACCACCACCTGGCCTGCTCTCACCTTGAACATCTTTGCTATATAAAGTACACTGTTAATCTGCTGAGTTTCTCCAGCACTGTGTTTTTATTCAACCATGGGTTTTACAGACCTTCGTGTTTTACAACCACTTGATGATCATGTCAATTAACTCAATCACCCCAGATTAAATACAAATGATGTCTGGAAACATTTTTTTGAGAACTGATGTTATATAATGAATGATGCAATTAAAAAGAATTTAAATCCATGGCTATATAATTTGATTTGTTACTGACAATATTTGCTGTTTTTAATGAAAACTGATGCACTCAGCGTGGCCATGGAAAAAACATCTGCAAAGCACTGAAAAGCATAGGTTGGGCAACAGCAAAAGAATACTCAATTGCAAAGCCAGTCTGTGATGAATATCACAACTGTTGAGTTAATGGCCAGGTAAAAAAGCTTTGATTTCTCATGAACTTAAAAGGCTTAAAGTTCAGATGGTTTTATAAAAAATGTCTGTAAACCAACATATGAACAAAATAGGAGAGAAGAAACCCATTCTGGAATACATACTGGGTGTCAAAGTCACCCAAAAAACCACATGGTGCTGCACATCTCAGGATGTCACATTCTGTGTGGAGAGTTAAGTCCTACATGATTGAACATGATTCAGCATGGGAACATTTCTTGTTGCCAGGTTAGCAATGTGATTGATTTTAGTCATCTTGTTCACTCAAGATCTCTCATTTAGCATTACAATCGACATTATCCAGCTGCAGGATTTCCAAATTTGAATGCACCATGTTATGCTTGAAAACAAATGTCAAATGTATACTTTTATGTAATAAGCATGATGGCTCATGGAATACATCCAGTCCAATATCTTTAAAAGACAACATGACATTATATAGCTGGCTCTGTGTTATCTTCACGAGAGGAGGTGACAACAGGAAGGACCTGGCAATCACTTTTGAGTTTCTGAACAAATAACATTAATATGAACAAAGCATGCACCCCAGAGCTGCAGCATAGCTGATGCTTTTCTTGAGAGGAGACTGTAGGAGGATGATCTCAAGAAATTCTTTGGACAGCCATTGATTTGATACATTCAGCAGTCATCTTGTCTGCATGGCTGATAGGGAACAGCAAGAGCAATGGGTGTGTTGATATCATTTTGAGAAAGGGTAGCAGATCCATTGTGCATGGAACCACTGCAGCAATGGAGTATTCCTACCAATCTGTTAGAGGGCAGAATGCGGGACTGATGTGACATTCTGTATGTCCCTTTAAATACTAATGGCTGGATCATCTTGACTTTGTGTGACAAAGGTCTGAACTTCCTGTTTGTTGGGTGGTTAACTGCTACAGTGGAAGCTAAGACATTGGCTATAAGATGCTGCATTGCAGTTGGGTCATATAGGTGGCCCGTAGTACTGCAAAAGATCAGTCGGTGCTGGACACTTCCATATTTTTCTACATAGTTCACAGGCTCTCCAGAAGGTTTGGCAATGTATCAGACATTTTCATTTCATGGTCATCAGGTTAATTCTGCAGGCTGTGCAACTAATATTCTTTTTTGAGCCATGGGCAGCCTTTCCTCTTTCCCACTGATCTCAAACATAGAACATTACAGTACAGAACCGGCCCTTCAGCCCTTAAAGTTGTGCCAATCTATATATTCCTACCAAAAGAATACTAAATTTCATAACCCTCTGTTTTTATTTCATCCATGAGCTTGTCTAAGAGTTTATTAAATGCCCCAAATGTTTCATCCTTCACCACCATCCCTAGCAAGGTATTCCAGGCACCCACAACTCTATGTGTTTAAAAAAACTACCCTCGATGTCTCCCCTAAACTTTCCTCCATTCTCTTTGTAGAGATGTCCCCTGGTGTTTGCTATTCTTGCCCTGGTAAAAAGGTGTTGCTATCCACTTTATCGATGCCTCTCAGAATATTGTATACCTCTAGTAAATCTCCTCTTATCCTACTTTGCTCCAAAGAGAAAAGTCCCAGCTCCGCAAACCTTGCTTCACAGACTTATTTTCCAATCCAGACAACATCCTGGTAAATCTCCTCTGCACCCTCTCCATAGCTGCCACCTCCTTCCTGCAATGAGGTGACCAGAACTGAACACAATATTCTAAGTATGGTCTCTGCAGAGATTTGTAGAATTTCCACATCTGACAGTGGGACTTTTAAATCAAACATTGGAGTGCCCTCATGTTCACTCTCCTACTAATTTTCTATTACCAGATAGCCAGGGAGAGTTCCTGAACTGTCTGAAAGAAGATAGGGATGTGGTAATGATTTAGGGGGGGAAAAAATCTATATTTACACCATCTCCAACATACAAATCAAAAGTTGCAGGATGGGGTTTTGAGGGAGTGGAATGTGAGAAGGAAGATTATGTCTGAAGACCCTCATGTATGGTTTCAAACTCACTGATGTCCTTGGTCAGAGTAAGGACCACTTTTAATCATGGTGGGAATTACTTCCTTCGAGGGATGAGATGATCCCAGTTAGCTGTGGATATCTGTAATTACATACACATCTCATGTTGTAGAAGAGAAGGAAGTGCATTAATGATTGCAAAGTGTTTTGTTTCAGTGAAAAGAGCATCATGGCTGAACAGTTGATGGTAAACAAAACCTGTAAATGCAATGCTTGCAAATGTGCTAAGTATGTTGGGGTGTAATGGAGAATATAAATGGTACATGTCTCTTCAATAGCGCCATTGCTGACCTGTGTATTTTGGCACAATATTTTTTTTTAAAGCACAGGCATACCCCGCTTTATGAAGGTGGAGCGTTCTTAAGAAACAGTTCATAAACCGAAAATTCGTAAAGTGAAGACCCATTGACTATTATTGGAGGCAATTTTTGTAAAAGCAAAAACCCATCATAAACCCATTAAAATTTTGTCATAAAAGCAAACACACGTTTCTTCGTATAAGCGAATTTTCTTAATTCAAGTATTTGTAAAGCGGATTTTACCTGACCCTGAAAATGTTATTTTTGCATTCAGATGAGAACATAAGAAATTGATGTTCACTATCAGAACATCCATTCCTCTCTAAAGCAGAGAATGACAAAGACTTTGGGAAAAGAAATTTCACTTCCTATCAGTGTTAGGCTTCAGCCGGTTATTCTCAAAAAAATCCCAGAAGGTAAATGATCATTCCAAATGAACAATTGTAAAGAAAGTTGCATAATAATAATTACAAAATTAAGTCAACTTTCACAACAATTTGAATATATCAGGAAGGAATTGAATTTTTAACGCTAATCTTGATTTTTTTTGCAGAGAATCTTTGAAACTTCTGCAGAGCTGCTTTGGTGTAAAGTATCAGCTAATGAAAATTTCCTGCATTTACACCAGTTTTATACATCTACAGATTTAAGCCAAAACATTTAAGTGAATCAGGATTCAAAACCACTATTTATGGAGTTTTAGAGTGGTTTAAAAAAAATACTTCCTCGGTGCGACATGAGTTGTACTTTCCATGTGTTCAAGTGCTTTTTTCATATAATCTCAGTTAAAATCTGAAAAAGTTACCACTGCAAATCCTTGTAAATGTAGTGATGAATAGCTTAGTAATTTTCAACTTTAATCTGGACAGATAAAGAACCGAAAGATGGAATATGGCACAAGTTCTTAATTTTCTCCTGGGCCTGATAAATTATCCTATTTTTGCCAGTTTTTCCTGATCATATAAGTGGGGAAAATCTTACCTTGCAGACATTTTGGCAATTTTGACATAAATACTTTATAGTACTGTGATATTTAATTTAAACCAATTCAGGGATAAATAAATAGTGAGTATCACCAATGAGAATATTTATGTATCTATCCTAGCCATACAAGACAGAGTAATAAATATGTCATTTGTCAAAGTAGATGAGCTTCAGTACTGTTTATAGTTTGCAATCTTCCTGCAAATATTGGACATAAAAGGTAACTTGTCTCCACTACATTTATTTTTGCAGGGATAGAAGAGTCAAATTCATTACAACTGAAATAAAGATGACCACTTTGAGGCTGTGACTGCTAACTCCCCGCAGTGGCATCTGTGGCACAGATGTACCCCAGAGTTGTGAAAGTTAATACAATACCGATGTGATACAAATTTGCAATACTTTGGGAATCTAATGGGGCCCTGACATTATCTGGTTTCTATTATCATCTACAATATATTATTCTTAACCATTCCCACTGAGTCCCATCACCAGTTACATTTGATTAAAATGTTATTACCCTAATTATTTCTATTATCTATTCACAACTGCCTTTCATTGACTCCTCTTCTACAATGGCAAACAACAAGTAAATGTTGCTTGTTCTCAAGATCCTTTTTCCTCTGATCATTTCAATGCACACTTCAGTGTGAAGAAACAAGAATGCCATCTGATGCAATATTTCACCTTCAAATATTCACAAAGTGTCCTGCGGTGAATGACAAATTGTTGACCTATTTGCACATTTAAGCTATCTGCTGGCTTTGGATGCGCTTGCTAAATACAATTTTCATTTTCATACATGAAATAAGAACATCACCAACATACATTTAAATTATGCCTTAAAGAGAATGAAGAATTACAGGGAGCTTGATCTCAGCATTGGTAACCAAAATTCAATGGTGAGTCACATAAGGAGCCACCAGTAGAGATGGCCAAGTTAGGTTTTGAGCAGCATCTTCAAGCAAATAAAAAGAAAATGTTTGAAGATGGAATTACAGAATTTAGACTTGGCAATTGAAATAGGAGTGTTATTACTGAAATATACTACTCTAATTTGACTGAGATCTGGCAGGCATTTTTTAAATCTTTGCAATGTCTCCATTTCAAAACTGCTCTTATCTCTGAAATCTTTGAACCTTTAATGTACTGGCGAAAAAATTTAAAGTGCTGGATCCTCAAAATGACAAAATGAAGGAAAGCAGAGATCTTTGAGAATTGCAAGCTTGAGGAGATACAAGGGCTGCACAGCAAGTCAGCGCATTTAACAGTGAAGTTTTATTAACTGGACTCATCATAGGTGGGTGATGGATTAACGATTCAATGAAATTCATGACGGGCTGCAGACTTTGGATGCTTCTCAATTCTACGAAAACTAGAAGGCAGCACTGGAATTAGCTAAATAAAAATATACCAAAAGCATGGGTGAAGATTCCAGCAGCCCCTTTTATTGCTTTGTTTGTTTATTCTCAAGAGGAGAATATTTCAATATCATGAAAATGAGGCAGTCGAGTCTAGGGAACTGGATATTGTTGAAGTGATAGAGGGTATGTGAGGTATTCTTAGATGTAGATAGGAAGGGACTAGATCTAGGGGGACAATATTGAATTGAGGTAAGATAATACCAGTTTGGTGGGGCAGGAGCATGCAGAAACAATGGGTCTACTGGGACAATTGGGTTTGTGGATCTTGAGTAGGGCATAGAACCAGGCAGTGTGGGAATGGGAAATAATGAGGTTGGAAGCCATGGGAGGAAAATGACCAGAAGAAATGAGGTTAGTAAGACAATGGCTTGATGTTTCTTGGTGGGGCCCTGTTAAAGGAATAAGTAAGTGAAAATGTCTGAGAGCTGTCGTCTGGCTTCGGCAAGGTCGAGGTCAGTGTGCCAGACCACAACAGCAACACCCTTGTCTGAGGTTCAACAACTGGTCCCCCTCCACCCCCACCATCCTCTGCCTGGCAGAGCTGGTTCTCAGCCTCAATAACTTTTCCTTTGGCTCATCCCACTTTCTCCACATCAATGGGTACCAGCTATACCTGGTTTTTTCTTAGTTATGTGGAGCGATCCATGCTACATCTACATAAGCAAGGTTCCTCAATTCTTCCTCTGCTACATCGACAACTTTATTGATTCTGTCTCTTGCACCCATGATGAGCTCGATAATGTTATCAATTTTGCTCCTAACTTCTACCCCAACATCAAATTTACCTTGTCCATCTGTGGCCACACTTTTCACTTTCTCAATTTCTCTGTCTCCACCTCAAGAGACAAATTCTTTACAGGTATTTTCTACAAACCTATCAACTCCCACAGCTACCTTGACTACACTGTATCACCCCCTAAAGATTCCATTTATTTCTCTCACTTCCTTCACCTTATTTGGACCTGCTCCCAAGATGAGGTGTCCCAGTCCAGAATATGCGAGATGATCTCCTTCTTCATAAAACAAAATGCAGCTTCCTTTCTACCACCATCAATCTAGCCTTAACTGTATCTCCGCTATTTCCCACTCATCTGTTCTCTACCCCTCCACTGCAACCTGAGGCGCAACAAGGACAGGATTCCCCCTGACTTCATCTATCACCCCATCAGCCTCTGCAACCTACAACAATCACATCTTCTCCTTTGCCTCCCCCTTCCACTTTCTACAGGAACCTTTCTCTCCGGGACTCCCTCTTCCACTCATCCATTCCTACTAACTGCCCCCTCGGAACCTATCCGTGTGACCACAAGAAATGCTACATTGGCGAAACATCTCCCTCACCACTATTTAAGGCACCAAATAGGTAGGCAACACTTCACATGAATCTGCAGAGGTTATCCATTTCACCTGGTGCCTCTGTTGTGACCTCACCTTCATCAGAGAGACTGGATGGAGACTGGGAGATGGTTTTGTTGAGCGCCTTCACTCTGTCCTCTGCAATAACGTGGATCTCCCAGTGACCAACCATTTTCATTCCACACTGATATGTCTATCCATGGCCTCATGCACTACCAAACTGAGTATACTCACACCTAATATTGTCTGGGCACTCTTCGACCAGTTGGCATGAAGCCTTTACTCCTCCCCCTCCCCCTTCCTCCTCTCCTCTCCCTCCCCACCTTTTAATTCAGGCACCTGTCTGCTTTTTTTCATATCAACAAAGGCCTGAAATGTTGGTTACATTTTCCTTCCCATATATTCAGTGTGACCTCTCCAGCACTTTTGTGAATTGAACTATTATCACAGCATCTGCAGATTTTCCTGTTTAAAAAAATAACAATTTTTCCTTCTTCGCAAACTCCATCATACAAAGAGCAAAATCCATAATCATATTTTTATTCTTCAATATGTCTGTCTTTTTATCTCAATTACCTATTGAAACTAGAAAACTTCATTCATCAAATAAGATCCATCTAAAGAGTGATCAGCATACTGATGTTTCAATAGTTTGGAACATAAAAGACATGGATTACTTTAGTCAATCTCTGGATTAATATTTGTAGCAACAACTGCTAAATTCACTGCTGGGAATTTCATTTCATAACATATTCCAGCAAATCATTTTCATGTATCAAGGTTTTCTTTGAAATGGCAGCTTGAAATATAATAAAACATTCAGAGAAGAATAGTTGATGCTTCTTGGAAATTTTTCACTTTGTTCAGTGATTTTAAAAGAAGGTATCAGTAAATATAAATATACGTTCTCCCCTTTTCTTTAATGATTCCTAACATTAGGAAATGGTTACAAAAATGTCAAGGAAAATTTCAGAAAGTTACATTGATTCCGTGGTTAATCCAGACAGCTCAACATAGCTCCAATATCCAGTGCGGATCTTGCCCAAATCCATGTGACCTTGTGGGAGAGGCTTTCAGAAAACAGATGGAAATCTTGGCCAATTGGTAACAAAATACTAGCCAATTACTTTATAGTTTCTGCCTTAGTCAATCAAAAATTGTCTGTAGGTTAGTTTGACCCCAAATAATAGAAGCTTGAGCTGCAATGTGAGGGAAGCAACTTTTCAATTTTAAAAAGGTCTTTGAGTGGGGATTCCAGACTTGGACATGAAAGAGACAATAGAACTGTGAATTTAACTGTGATGGACTTCCAGGATTTCAGACCATTGAATTAAAGGCTTATGACTCGGGCTGAGTCTATTCCTAGAAGCTCACCAACCATGGGAAGCCAGGTTCTGAAACACAGTTTAGGCTGCAAGTTGAACAGCTGTTGATTTGAACAAGGGCTTGAAGATGGTTGGACAAAGATGCATATGTATGCTCTCATTAGGAAATATCAGTTTTTAAAATGAGAATCAAAAAGTAAAACATCAATATCATTAACAATACAAATATTGATTCACATGTCAATATTAAAGAAAATGAGAAAAAAGTCAACATGTGATTCAATTATTCTTTTCTTTTCTTCTTTGGCTTGGCTTCGCGGATGAAGATTTATGGAGGGGGTAAAAGTCCACGTCAGCTGCAGGCTCGATTGTGGCTGACAAGTCAGTAATATGACAAAAATGTAAATTCAATGTCCATGTTGAACCAAAGGGAGAAAAAGATAATAGAAAGAAAGAAGAACAAAATAAGAGGAACCCTGCCACTTCCCATGAAACAAGAAAGAAAAAAATGTAATAAAAGAAAAAGAATAAGAAAAGAAAGATTGGCTTCACCTAGGATAAACCCCACCCCCATTAAGGGACAAATAACCCAACTTATCTAGGGTCCTTGGTGCTGCAAGCACCAGGGTAGGGGAGGTGTGGGGGGGGGGGGGAGAAAAGGAGACAGGAGAGGGGTATCATTAAGATTTACCCCAATGTATCTTAGGTATGAATTCCATATTCTTAAAAATACATCATACCTGTTTCTGAGGTTATAGGTGATCTTCTCCAGGGGAACAAAATTATGCATTTTTATCTTTCAGTGGGTTGAACCAAACTGGGAATTAGATTTCCAAGTAACTGCTATGCATTTCCTGGCCACTGATAAAGCGAGCTTAACGAATTTTAATTGATATTTTGACAGTCTCATTTTAGGTCTTACATCTTCTAAATTCCCTAATAAAAATAATTCAGGTGCCTGAGGTTATCGAATTCCAATCATTTTTTTTCCCAGGCAATGACCCAAATCTTCCCAGAAAGGCCTCACTTTAGGGCATGACCAGGTTGAATGCAAGAAAGTACTTATTTCTTGACCACATCGAAAACAAAAATTTCTGACTTCAATTTATGTAACCTTTGTGGAGAAAGATATAACTGATGCATCAGCCGATACCTTACATTAATCATGCTACCCTGACTCAAGTCGGACCAGCAAAATGGATCAATTTCTACACCCAAATCTGATTCCCACCTTTGTTTTGATTTTTTATGCTCCTCTATTCCCTACAGTGCAGTAAGGATAGTGCTGGACCTAATTTGTCCATTAAACAAGATCTTAACTGAAGGTAGCATAAAAAAGATGTATTTAAAACTCAATATTTGTTCCTAATTTGCTCAGATGTCATAAATTGTCCCTGCTCATAATAATCCTCAGTACACTTGACCCCTCTCTGGGACCAAGTGTCCAGGATTTTATTATCAACCATTAATGGAATTAACATATTTTGAGCCAGGGGTGTTTTAGATGAATGACACCCCCCCCCCCCCTGCCACTGTTCCCAATTTGACCATTAATTTTATTCCATATTGTAATTATATGCTTTAATGGTGGTGGTGGGGGGGGGGGGGGGGGTCAATAGGAAATATAATTGAGAGAAACACAGCAAAAGAGAAATCACCACCTTTTGAATTGCCTGTACCATTCCTCACATAACAATGTTCTAACATTGCGAAGTAACTTCCAGCCAAAATGTAAAGTGTGCAGGTTCAAACAAAGGAAGAGTTTAGTAGCTTGTGGAAATGTCCTACAGCAAAGATTGATGTGATTCATTACATCAAATGCATCAGTATATTATATTAATCGCATCCATTTGTTACCACTTCAAACTAATTGTGGACATTTAGAAGGCTAATACCATAAAGCAAATATTATCATTACTCTTGCAATATTTAAGCAGTATTTAGACAAGCACTTGAATTTCTGTGCAACACTTTGAATCTATGACCTAATGCCAGATTCACATGCAACCTCGGATTCAAACAAACTCCCAGGATGAGGTGCAAGCACTTGACTTTTCATCTTGTATCATCACAACAATTTTTTTCATTGCTGGATAAGAAAATGCAATGTAAGATTGTGCAAACCTAATCAATGTTTGTGAAGTTTAATTTTGGCACCCTATTCATTTGAATAAATATTGCCCTTTGTGTGAAAACATAACCACCCAAGATATTCAAGGTGTTCACCTATCACCTGTAAGCACAAGTTCCTTCCTTTTACACTCACTCCCCCTCTCCTTCCTTCTTATTCAGGCATTTTGCCAATCTTTTACATCCTTGATGAAGGGCTCAGGTCCAAATCATCGTCTACCCATTATTTTCCATAGATACTGCATGACCTGCTGAGCTCCTCCAGCAGTTTTGCGTATTGTTCCCAGCTTTTGCATACTTCCTGGTAAGCCACCACTCAAGACATCCACAGTTTGCTGGAATTACTAGTGGAACATAGACTGAATATTTAATAAATGAGTAAAAATGTCTAAAAAAAATAGCTTCCACTGAGCTTACATTAAAGTTAACTGGAAATCGGGAAAATTCTTACCTTTATAATTGTGAGCCAAAGTGAAAGCAAGCAGATAGGGTCAGGGTTAACATTGGCTGCTAACTGTCCCTCCTGACTGCAATGGATTCTAAATTTTCATTGAAACTGGAGAAAATGGACCAAGAGAGAAAAAGACAGTGATTGTTTTTGGCAAGGGCTTTTTAATACTGTAAAGGGTCCCAACCTGAAACATTGACTGTCCATTTCTTGCCTTGGATGCTGCCTGACCAGTTGAATCCTCACAGCTTCTCATTGTATGCAGTTATTGTGTTTTTTTTCATTAAATTCTGTGGTATTTCATGTCATGTTTTACCCTGCAAAGTTAAATTTAATTAGTGACATTGGATTGAATAAGAAATATTGACTTTTCCATTAGTTAATGAGAAAAAAAGAACGGGAAGAGTTCATGATTAAATTTCAGAGCCAGAGATTCATATTCTCTAAATTTCAGGTTGAGGGGTATGAACAGCGAAGCTCTAGTTATTGATAATTATTATCAAACATGTTTTCTCTTTCATAAAAGCATATTGACCCTGTCCACTTCCGTTTTAACATTCTAAGTGCCCTGTTATCACTCCATAATTACAGATTCTAGCTTTGAAACTAATGCTGATTCGAAGCTATTTGGCCTATAGTCTCCGACTTCTCTCTCCCTCTTTCCATAAATACTGGGTTTACATCTTTTACCTTCTATTCTATGGGAACTATTCCAGAATCAATGGAAGCTTCGAAGATGGCATTCATTATTTTCATAGTCACCTCTTTAAAAACCCCACAATGCAGATTATGGGTCCAGGTGATGTATTAAATACATCAAAATAATGGAGGGACTCAGCTGGTCTTTTCAGCATCTATAAGAGACAAAGATATATTTCTGATGTTTCGGGCCTGAGCGCTTCAAGGAAAAAAAATATTAGAAAAGGCAGAAGCAGGATATTTCAGAGTCTCAGAATTCAAACAATGGGAGAAGGAATCCAGTCCAACAAAATGTGTTAATTGGATATGATAAAGGACGAGGTGAAAATTTATCATTTCTGTGTGAAAGGAGACAGGGAAAGGAGAGACAACAACAGTAGGGGAGTGGTGGGGGGTTAACAAAAACCAGAAAAGCAATATTAATGACAACCATTTGGAGGGTGACCAGTCGGAAGATGAGGTGCTGTTGCTCCAATTTACAGGACATCTCAGTCTGCCAGTGCATGAAACTATGGACAGACATGTCAACAAGGATGGAAAATTGAAATGGTGGCCACTGAGAGATCCACACTATTGTGGTGGACAGAACTGAGATGCTCAACAAAGCGATTTTCCAGTCTGCATCCAGTCTCTTCGATGAAGACCACAGTGGGAGCACTGGATTAATTCTCATCTAGTCCCTTATCATATCCAATCACACTGCCTGCAGCCTATCATACTTCACTCAAGTGATGTATCAGTCCCATTCACAACCTTACCAATGCCAATTTTTTGAAGCTCTTTGTTCATCCTCGATCTGTAGATCTCTGCTATTTCTAAGAGGTTTTCTCTGACTCTTCCTAGAGACAAGATATAAAACATTTGTATAATTACTCTTTTTCCTTGGCACATTTCTTTCATTCGCAACTGTTATGCGTGTGCATGTGTGCATCTACAGGTGTGTGCACACATGCATGTGTGAGCTCTGCGGCAATTTTCCGTCGCGGGCAACTAAAGGTCTTTTGTTGCAATCAACCAGAATTCTTGGTCCCACCAAATGTTCCTCACATCACACCAACACCGCCCCACAACAACCCCCCCCCCCCCCCCACCACCACATATTTTAACAGAAGCTTTCAGAGTCTGGTTTTCATTCCATTAATTTATATTCCACTTTCCCTTTCCTTATCAATGCCTTGCTACACTTTTTTCCGAATTTTGAAGAGCCTGGGATCCTCATGACAACTGCATTTTCAGCATTTTTCCTTTGATCTTATTCTTGTTTCAATGTCTCTTCAAAAACCACACTTGAATCAATGTTCCTGATGGATTGTTTTTCCTTAAAGGGGATAATGTTATTTGTAAACTAGATATTATGATTTTAAATGTTAGCTATTGCTTGTTCACAGTCATTTATTTTAATCTTGTTTCCCAATGTTCTAAAGCAACTTCATGTCTCATCCATTAGCAGCTTGTTTTATTCAGTTTTAAGACCTTGAATTGCATTAAATTACCCTCTATCTGTACATAGTTCTGTCACATAATTACAGTTAAAGGTCTCTTAACCATTTGGTCATTAATTACTCTTTTTAGATGGCACACAAACAAAATGTCTTGAACTATCCCACATGCTTGACCACATACCAAATAGAAAGTTGGCAAAATAGTGCACTTGTATAAAAGGATAGAGTTACTCAAATCTAAACTTTGGACAAGATTTGCTTGATTCATTTGCTTGATTTTACCTTTGGGTCAGCAACAAAAATCATCCAAGGTGCTTTCCAGAAGTGTGTTAAACAAAGAAAATAGTGCTGAGCCATGTGTATACCAGTCCAAGCCAACTTTGGGTAACAACATAAAATGCACTTTTATAAGGCGATATAGCATGTATTATGCATTGTATCCAAAATTATAACTAACTAGACCATGCAGTTCAGCTGATTCTTAAATGTTCCCTTGAATGGGGCAATTAGTGATGGACAATAAATGGCAGAATCCATGGTGACCTTCACATCCTGAGAACATGCATGCAAGCATATCTGAGTGCAAGTTTCATTTTTCACAAATGGATATACTTTCTCCCACTCAGAGAACATTGTCTTGTTGCTTAGAACTTTATTTGAATACTCTGCAGTGGAGATTAACTACATCATGAACATTCATTTCTGGGATGATGCATTGCATCCTGCAAAAGTTCTAGGGATCAATGATTGTCCCTGGTTTAGTAGTGGGGAGGATAATTACCAATGACCAGAATATTTTCTAAAGCAAACTATATTTGAAATTGAGATGCAATCCTTTGATATTAATCATATTTTGTAGCGTGATACGCAGAAGTTCATATTTTGCAACCAGGCAAGTGGAGTCTCGACGGTAGATAGGTACCGAAAATGGATGGCGTGCTTAACTGCATCAAAGGAGACAGATGTGTTGAGAGGGACAGGGAGGGATAGTTCTCCTTTGCATTGTTTTGAATGACCAAGAAAGGAGTTCATTTGATTTGGTACCAAGGTCAGTAATTCTGGAGGGATTCAGCTAGACAGTTCTGGAAAAAAAACAGCACAAATTTCTTTCCCCATGCAGAATCTTTTGCCAATTGATCAAATTTAAAATGATAGGTAAATTAAGCTAAAGTTAATTTTAGCTGTTGTTTTGTTCATTTTAAAACCTTCTGAAGGTTTAAGCATATGGTGTGTGGGGGTGAGTGGGATCTGTTGACTTTTCTCATTGGACCAGATTCTGCTGTTCACTTGGTCAGCAGTTTCATAGAGAATATTTTGTATAAATCACCTTATATCAGCAACTATAATCATAGGTAACTGTGTGGTAATGTATTGATAGCACAAATAATAGTGCTCTGCTGTACTGTTAACACTTTAAAGGGATCTATTGAATCAATCTTCAGTGATCCAATTTGATTCTGATTTAAACTTTTACCATGTGAGAACCAACCTGCCTGGCATGGAGACAAATAGTTAATCAACATTTTGGATCGGGACCCTTTATCAAGACTTCTCTCGTCTGACCCAATGAGCTCATCCAGCTTTTCATTTTTTTGAACTGGGAAGGTTCTTTGGTTATTCGGTAAAACCCTTGTCAAGCAGTTGGGAAAATTTTTTTTTAAAAAAAGAATAAAATAACAGGTAAAAATTATGCAAGTTCAATATTATAAATGTAAATGTTCTCAGAAGTAACAGCAAATATTCAGCCAGCAGAGTGCCTTGGTCGTGCTTTGTTCATAGAAGCTGTTTGAAATAAAGTTGGAATAAAGTTTGAATAAAATGGCATTGCCCAGGTTGAAGAGCTGGTTGACCATTGGGGTGACTCTCTTAAAGTGTCTCCTTATCCCTGCTTCATAAGAGTCGCCACGGTCAGAGGCTCGATCTGAAAACTTGGGAGAGGTGGGAGTTATATCTGTAATATTATTGTTCATCTTTCAAGCGGCTCCATGGAAGTGGAGGAACTTGCAGATGCAATGACAGTTAAACTATTTCAAAGAATGTGACTGAAAATTTAAAAAAATGCTTTAAGGTTCATATATTTATGCAAACAAAGTTTGCTCATTGTCAGTACAGTACAGTATTTTTGTCTTTTAAAATGTTTATTCTTAATGCAGGTGTATTAGTTATACATTGTCAGAGCAACTGGAAAATACGTTTATACAGCATCTACTAATCCCTATAGGTGCCAGTTACGAAGGGTTTTACTATATTACAATTTATTTTAAATGTTTTGGTGTCTCCTTGCTAGCCTCCTGGCCACAAATGAGCATAAACTGTGTTCAAATGCAATCTTGAAGCAATAAATGAAAAGGACAAAATAGTCTGTTGTATTATGTACATTGTCTCAGACACTATTAAAATTATGATGAAATGTTAGTGTTCAGGTGATTTCTTCCAAAGATTAAACTTCAACCTTTTGATTGACTTTGTAATCTTAAACTCTCGTTAGTAGATGTAGCCATATAACACCCTCCGACCCATCTTATATTTCAGATTAAAAGTACCTCAGAGGGAGGCTAATGAGAAGTGAGAAATCTATATTGTTTTATGAACATACAAAGCACATATGAAACATATGGTGGCAGGGTTGGCATAGCGATTAATGTAATGCTGCTATCGTGCCAGCGTTCAAATCCCGTGCTGTCTGTAAGGAGTTTACATGTTCTCCCTGTGTCTACATGGGTAGCCTCTGGGTGCTCCAATTTCCTCCCACCCTTCAAAAAATACCAGCGGTAAATTGGGTGGCATGAGCTCATGAGCTGAAATAGCCTGTTACCGCGCTGTGTCATAATAAATAATTTGTGGGGAAACAGTATCAAATGGAGAGAGAGAGACAGGCACAGAGAGAGAGAGAGAGACACACACACAAAAGAGAGAGACAGACAGAGAATTGGCAGCTCTTTCCACTTTGAAGTTATATAACCCAAAGGCCACAAATTGCACAACTTCCTAAATCTTTGAAGTTTTCAGATGACGGGCAGTAAGAGGATCTGAACCATCTGCTAGCCCTGAATATGCTTATGAGCTCAGTCTATTCCTTCAAGGCAAGTAAAACACCTGGAAGCAGCAGCTTTTTGGCTGAATTGTAGTTGGCTCTTTGGGTCTGGATCAGTCATATCTGCTGGGAATGTGTGGTGTTAGGCTACAAATCAAAAGCATGCCAGAGTCCATGAGAGAATGAATCATTTTATGTACTCTGTATTTTTCAATGTGGAACTTCAATTTCAATAAAAATATTGAAAAAGAAAGAGTGAATCATTACCCTCCTCGACAAGTAGAAAGAGAAGAGGGAGGAAATAATTAATTGACCACCCATCTCATTGCTTACTGTGGGTTACAAGATTGTATTTGCGTATGTTAATGACAATTCCCAGGGATACACAAATAAAACTAATGTCATGCCAGTATTTAGCAATTGGACAAAACATGGCAAACTGAAAATAGTCTCCTCTACATCGAAGAGATGGGCGCAGACTGGAAGATTGCTTCGTTGAGAACCTCAGCTCTGTTTGCTGCAATAATGTGGATCTCCCGGTGGCCACCCATTTCCCTGCCCCATTCCCTTGCTGACATGTCTGTCCATGGTCTCATGCACTGGCAGACTGAGAACATCTACAAATTTGAGGAACAGCACCTCAGCTTCCGTCTAGGCAGCCTCGATCTGATGGCATTTACGCCAACTTCTCTGGTTTCTGTTAACCACACCACCACCACCCCCCCCCCCCCCAATTCTGTCACCTTCCTCCAGGTGTCTCTCTCTTTTTCCCTCTGATCTTTTCAGAGCCAAAAATAATTTCTCAGCTCTCTTCATCATATCCAATTAACACCTATTGTTGGCCTGAACTCCTCCCCCTCCCAGTCTTTATTCCAACATCTTCCTGTTCTTTGTTTATACGTTGGTAATATATCTTTACCTTCAATGAGATTGGCTAAGTTCCTCCAGCATTTCTGTGCGTTTGAACTGAAAATGTTAACTTGTATCAGGTACATTTTTGATTGTTATGAATAAAATATATTTTTAAAAACTCTGTTGGTATCTGACCATCAGATTGTCTCACTCTTTTAGTGACCAGGAGTAACTACTGCTTGTTCACTACAGAACCAAGCAGCTTGATTCAGCCTGATAAAAGAAGGCACCACCTTAATATTCCGAGTGAGTGAAAGTATGACGCAGACTTTGATCATAACAGTTTGGTTTCTGTTGAATGTTTCTAGATATCAAACAAATAGGCATGGCTGATAGAAAATGACCTTTGGAATATGTGCAGAAGCACAAATTTCACCGCCCTAATGATGTTCCTCCAGACATGATTCCTTTCCCACGAGTTTAAACACTTGTATGTTTCTCTTGTGTTCTCTGACATTTGTACATTCATGTTTGTTTTAGCCATTTTTTCCACTATTCACAAAATTCTAAATTAAGGACCTCTCAATGAACATCAAAACCCCTTGGAATTTCTGTCACAGTCTTCTGTTTCTTGGCCATATATTGTACCACAGGACTATTGGAATTCTGCCTGATATCAGGAAAGAGGAGCCACAAGGCTCACACCACCAGATTCAAGAACAGCTACTACCCCTCCACATCAAACTCAACAACAAACACAACCAGAGACTCATTTAAGAACTCTTACTTTTCCACTTCATAGATTCTTTTCTCTGCATTGCACAATTTGTTTACACGTGCATGTATCTTCTTGAGTACAATTATTTGGTAATTCTGCTTTGCCCACAGGAAAAATAATCTCATGTGACGTCATGTAAGTGCTCTGACAATAAATCTGAACTTTGTACAATGAGATGCCTCACCATTGTTAAGGTAACAGAAGATACCTAACATGTACGACCTGCCAACCTTATCTAGCTCTCAAAGAACAGATAAAAGTTAAAGATAGTTTTGGTCTGAGTTTTCAGTCCTGTCCCACCTCTAACTCAGTACCTGAGTTTTCAGTCCTGTCCCACCTCTAACTCAGTACCTGAGTTTTCAGTCCTGTCCCACCTCTAACTCAGTACCTGAGTTTTCAGTCCTGTCCCACCTCTAACTCAGTACCTGAGTTTTGTTAGGTAAAAACATCATCAGCTGGGAATGTAGAAGGAGTCACCCAGTGCTGGGCCGTATCAAGATGCAGTTGTGACCTTGTACTCTCAAGAAGAGTGGGGATGAAAAATTGATGTGCAGGAGAGGGATAGCAACAGTTTATTCATTGGGCAATGTCATGGTATGATAATTTACTAAGTACGTATCCTAAGGTATATAAAAAACACCACTTGCTGATAATGGCAGAATGCGCCTTCTCCAACTAACACTGTTAGTTGCAAATGTTACAATCCGGTAATAAAGAACAAAGAACCTTGATTTCGATTCAGTCTGGTGTTTGACTCACTCATTCATGAACAAAGCAGACCTAACAGTTTTCAGTCCTGTCCCACCTCTAACTCAGTACCTGAGTTTACAGTCCTGTCCCACCTCTAACTCAGTACCTGATACACCATTGACAATAAATGCTGCGTAAAAATAAAACCATCTTTACTCATTTAGTAGCACTAATAATATGCATTAAATCAGAACATACCATTATTGACTAGAAGCACTGAGAAAGTGCTGCATTGCTCAGAATGTTGAATTTTAGATGAGATAACAAGCTGCATTTGCCAATTTAAAGGGATAGTTTTTGGATGATGATTGGCACCTATAGGGATTAGTAGATTCCTTCAAGATAGCATTTGCTTATTCTTCTTGCGCGGGGATCAGTGATGATGTATCTTTGGGGTGAGAGTGGGGGATGAAAAATGTTGCCATCGCTGGTCTTTAACCAATTAATAAAACTTCTTGCTCAAAACCTTTGTCATCCATTCTAAGAGACGAAAAAATATTGATCTCATGTGGGAAGCAGATCCTCCTCGGCCTGAAGGAGCAGCTTGAACTGCACGGTAATTTTATTTTTCTTAAATCATGGGAAACAAGCAGAAAATAAGAGATACTGCTTGCCATGTTAGACCAAGTGAAGTAACATCTTTTTGAGAGAGATTATAAGGGTATGAAGGCCTGAAATATTAACGACTTTTCCTTCAAATATGGTCAGGCCTGCTGAGTATTTCTAGCATTTTCTATTTTTACTAATGCTTTTTTTTTACACTTTACATTTTTCAATTTTTACATTTTTGTTTTCCAACATCTGCCTGCAGTTCTTTATTTTCATTTCATGATTAAAAGATTTATAGGGTTTTTTTTGCAGTGAGATAGTCCCAGAAGTAGAAGTGTTACCTCAAGCAGTTGTTTTTGATCTCCAAATTTTTCACCAAAATGAAATGATAAGAACCAGCTGATCATCATAACTTAGATGGAAGGTCAACAGAAAACCTTCAAATCAGCCTTTTGTCAGCCCTCTGCCAATATAAACACAGCTAATCGTATCAAAGTCTGTGGAATTTTCCTACAAAAATACCCAGACTGAAGTCTGAGTGTCCTATTAAACTGGTTACAAAACTGTCTTGCCTAATAATTTGACAAACCAGAAAACTTCCTTACGAAATAGTTAATGATTACAAATTTGGTAATTGATATACTCTTAGTTAACAAAATAGTACTTGTCCTGCTTTGTAAACATGTTAGGAATTCAATATAGTCATGCTACGTCAGGAAGGATCATTTGCATAATACATTTTTTTGCTACAGCTAAGGCTATCATAATAAATCTTTTTTGTGCTCCATCCAGTTTGAGGCCAAGTTCTTTACTACTTACATTACTTAGAAGAAAGATCTCTGGATTTTTTGGTCTGTTGCTTTTTGTGATTTTATTTAATGCCTGATTTAGATCTTCCCAAAACTTTTCCACTTTCTCACCTGCCCAAATTGCATGTACTGTTGTTCCCCGTTTCCTTCTTACACCGAAAACATTTATCTGATACTGTTGGGTCCCATTTATTTAACTTTTGGGGCATGGTGTATAGCCTGTGTAACCAATTATATTGTATCATGCGTAACCTCGTGTTTATTGTTTATCTCATAGTTGAGAATACAGCAATGGTACATAGAAATGAATAAATGTATTCCATTGGAAAAAAATAACATATCATTTAAGAAATAGCATCACAGTATTCGAACAAATTTGAGAACCGTACATGGAACACAACAGAGAAGTCCTACCGCGGACCTCCACCCCCTAAAATGACAGAAGGAGAAGAAGACGAAATGAACTGACCCAGTGTGTAAAAGTAGATGACACAATTTTCTTGTTTATTTTCATTGTGTGATGACATTGTTTAATGGGTTTAATGTATCATATATGTTGAACGTTGAGTGGGTGGGGAGGGGGGGTGAAGGAGGGAGGGAAGGGAGGGGGGGAAAGGGGAGAAAATGACACTGTGTATATTCAAGAAGGAAATGTTTGTGTGTATTTTTGTCAGTATGGTTCATAGTGTGAAAAATAAAAAATTGAAAAAAAGGATCATTTGCCCCATATCCTTTCATAGATTAGAATACACTTTAAAAACTGACCAATAAACATTATCTATTTCCCAATAAGTGGGATCCTATTTTAATGCATATTTGATTTAAGATTCCTTTATTGCCATGTAATAGTACAGAACATCTAATATTTGCCTGGCTCCCCTTACAGTTCGAGAGAAAGAGAGGCAAAGAGAGTCCCTTCAGAGTCACTGAGCAACCATAGATTCAACTCCAGCACTCGCACAGCCTCCGCAGCCACATAGATTCCTGTTCCATTCATTGGCAATCTGAGCTCCAGAGCCAAACCTCCGATATGATTAGGAAATCTTCAGCTTGTGAGGCCTTAACCCTCTTGAAATCAACACCTAGTTTCCATGGGTGAATCTTCAGTAGCCCGCAGACAATGTGGGTCCCCTGACCACAAATCACCCGCAGCCTGAGTGGGTCCCTCAGCCACTGAGTCCCTTAATGGTCTGCTCCCATGTGAGATGAGATACCATATCAATTAAAAAAAAGGAAAATTGAGATTTTACTGTGAGATGTATGGAAAGGGTGTGATTTTCATTTTGGCCCCTCCTTGTGTCTGACATGCTAACACATTTGATAGTAACATTTAACAGCAAGTAAAACATACAAGGACATCACATCTGTTATTTTGACCACGCTATAATATGAAGCCACATGAAGCTTGTTTCAGCATGACATAAAGTATATGATTTGACAGGGCTTGCCTGAACCAAAGTTTCCTACCTCAGGTAGATCCTCTCTTGGTAATGCACTTACCCATCCCTAAACCAATGGTAAAATTATCCACCCTTCCACTTTTCTCACTCCAGCTTTCAAGATTCATCTGATACCAGCCTTCATTTTCATCCCTAACAATAATCTTTTGACCCAAACCACCCCTAGGTCCTCATGACACTTCTAATAATCTGCTTTCCCAACTCCTGAACACATTTTCTGCCTCAGTTATGTCCAGCCTGTTTGCCTGCTACTTCTTCCCCTCCATAATCCTAACCAGTCTATGAGTCCCAATCCTCCCCCTTGCTCACCAGCTTTGATCTCTCATCAGCTCTCACACACTGGACCTGGTCCCTGATTTCCTTTCCGAGGAAAACTTCATGTGAAATGGAATATACATGATCAAGGATCTTGTAGCACACATTCAGAATCATTTTGTTTTAACAGATCCACCAGGTTCAGGAACAGCCTTTACCCCTCCACCAGCAGACTCCTCAAAATAAACTTCATCAGGAACTAATTTAAGGATTCTTACTTTTCCCCTTTATAGATTGTTTCCCCCTCTGTAATGTAGTCAGTTCATTTAGATTTCTTTATTTGTTTACATGTGTATGTCGTGCACAGTTTTTGTTTTTGCACTACCAGAAAAGGAATCTCAGGGTTGTATGTGATGTCATGGATGTACACTGACAATAAATCAGAAATCTGATGCAAGGAAGACCAAGAAATAGCACAAATGAAATGGAGTCCTTGCAAGAAGATGGGTTGAATAAAGTTTAGCTAATATCACTCTGGATGTTGATGGGCTTGAATTGGTCACTATTCTATCATTGTAGTGATGTAAACTAGACCTGTACCCTTTAGAACTCAAAATGCAGAAACAAGGGTTGGCCATTCAACCCCTCTTCCTACTCTGCCATTCATCGATCATGAATTATTACCCCAGTGCCATTATGCTCCCATATCCCATGATTCCCATCTAGCAAAGGAGGAGGTAATTCAGTTCATCGAGCCCATGCTGACTCTCTGAGCAATCCCATCATTCCTATTCTCTCCTTTCTTTCTCACAACTGTGTCTAAAGCCCCACTACTGACCTCCAACCTGCACCAGTGGAAATTTGCAGGAGACAATTAATCAATGAAGATCGGAGAACAAACTGGATCACCCAGGAAACACGCATACAGTCATAGGTCGAAAGCGAAAATTTCAGACAGCTCTAGAGGTTAGAATTGAGCCCTTGTCACTGAAACCGTAATATAGCTGCACTATCTGTAGCACCACTTTACCACTGTTGACATAACGGACAAAATCTATCAGGCTCTGCTCCTGACTTTGGTGCTGAACCCTACAGCTTTGGGACAAGTAATTCTTTATCCCTGTCCTCTGCAGCCGATCCTCTAGGTAATAGTGATCCCTAGGTTGAGAGATGCTGGCCTCTGGAATTTCATCCTTGTATCCATCTAAAGTCCTGTGATGATTGTGTATGCTTCAATGTCATCATCTCTTATTTCAACAAACGTTGTCTAGGAATGAACCAGCACAAAATGGAAGCACGTCCATCAGTTTATCATCAAATAAATCTGTTCACTGATCGCTGAAGTGCATTGACATTATTTGAATGTTGTGAAATGGCAGATACTTAACATATAAAATATTTTGTTATCCATTATTTTAAATTTCAAACAGCATGAACAACAAAAACCAAAATGTCTGAAAGAAACCAGTTAAGGATCAAGGGTTATTACAAAAATAAAGTGATCTTAACACATCAACTCAATATTTAAGCATCCTGCATATTAAATATTAATATATTGAATCTGCTCAATCCCTCAGTAAAGAAACAGAATTTGAAGCCTTCTGCAATGCAGAATATTCTGCACAGTGCCCAATATTTTCCTTCTGGAAAAAATGCACCTAAAATATTGCAATGTATGGCAGAAAGAGGGTTAGCAGCTAATTAAACGACACTATCAAAACAAATGATCTGTCAAGGAATAAAACTATTAGCTTGAAATTTAGATTTTATTTCAAAAAGTTGACTTTTGGTGATTAAATGAACTATGTTCAAAACATTCAATTGATTTGGTTCTTTTAATGGCAAAGGAATCACAGTGAAAGTTTCTGAACAGCATTAAAAGCTTACTTGCCTTGTACCAATTTCATTTACAAACCAGCCCAAATCTAAGCGTGAGCCAGTGCAAAATAAATTCAATGCTGTGTCCAGCAATGATCTCAAAAATCTTGGTGCTGAATTGATAACATCTTGCAATTTATTGCCGGGCACATTTTGTGATGTTAAACCCTGCTTCGTGTTGACACCATATGAAGCAGGTCTGCATTTAGACCCATGAGAAAAACATAATGTAGGTGGATACTGACTTTCTCTTGACCTTCCATGATGCAGCACAGGGAGGCTGCCATTAGGGCTATTTGCAGGGATACTTCCAAGATGTGTGTAAGCACCTTGCAGAAAGTCTCCACTTGGTCTACTCATGTGACCTGAGCATCCATTGATTTATTATTTGTTAAGTCTACAACTTATTCCCTTTCTGACTCCTACACTGCTGGAATGAAAATCAAAGCTGTCTTGCAACATCATCCATATACCTTTTGATGAATGGGCAATCACAGGTGCTCCTCCCCATTCCACCCATTCAATACTTGTGACCTCATTTTGACTTCTGATGAAAGGTCACTGACCTGAAGCATTATCTCTGTTTTCCACTCCACTGAAGAGCTGAGTATTATTTTTCACTTGAAGGTGGGGCTTTGATTGATTTATCTCATCTGTGACAAGAGGTTAACAAGGACTAGAGTTTTCTAGCATTATTTAAGTCATCAGGTCTACTGGATGCTGGTGACTTTGTCAGTTCTAGCCTAATCAGTTGCTCTCAGATACCAATTACTTTTAGATTGTAGCATATCAGGTAGAATTGGCAATTTAGAGCATAAAAAGCAGTAAAATAAAAGTGGAAGGAGAGAGAAGCTTGGCCAATATTCCTTGTAAAACAAATTGGTGGGAAAAGCATCATAAAACAGTAAAAACAAAATACTGGAGAAACTCAGCAGGTCAAACAATGCCCTTTATGTAACAAAGTCAAAGATGCAGGACTGACCTTGCAGGCTTGAGCCCTTCATCAAAGTTTTTACTCCAACCATTGTGTGGTCCTATCACTATGTGTATAGATGTATACATGGGCTGGCCTGCCCCCTGAACCTATGACTCCTCCCTCCCAGATATCCCCATAAAGGTTGTTATGCCCAAACCCCTCCCTCAGTACCTGCCTTAGAACCGGGACAGCAAAATACAAGCTGTGCTGACACTTAAAGGTGATTAAAGCCTATTAATCATGATTCTCTGTCTGATTGTGGTTGATTGGTTGTACACATGAATTTTGTGATTTACTTCCAACATAAAGCAGTAGATGAGGTCCTATGCCTAAGTAAGCATGCCCTCACTGAATTCTGCCATATGTCCCCTGTCAACCTCAGAGGAGGCCAACAAGGACCTCTATAAGACAAAGAACCTTTTAATGCATCAAGTTCCTTCAAGGTCTGGAGCTGTAAATATTTGCAAATTCACTATTTTACGTGGGGACACTGAGGCATTTTGATTCCAGAAAGCTAGATATTTTCTTCTACTCTTAGAGCTCAGCACCATTTATTCTCACTGTTTAGAGTGGCACAGTTAGTGCAGCGGTGAGCACAATGCTATTACAGCGCCAGTGACTGGGGTTTGAATTCAGCTCTGTCTGAAATGAGTTTGTGTGTTGTCCCCGTGTCTGCATGGGTTTCCTCTGGATGCTCCGGTTTCCTCCCAATGTTCAAAAAAAACGTACTGCAGGTGTAGGTCAATTGGGTGAAATTTGGCGGCATGGGCCAGGAGGGCCTGTTACTGTGCGGTATGACGACGTCTAAATTTAAATTTAAATTTGTGAAAAAGTGACATAACTGTTTACAGGATTCGAGGTTCATCCTTTTTCTTTTCTTTGGCTTGGCTTCGCGGACGAAGATTTATGGAGGGGGTAAAAAGTCCACGTCAGCTGCAGGCTCGTTTGTGGCTGACAAGTCCGATGCGGGACAGGCAGACATGATTGCAGCGGTTGCAAGGGAAAATTGGTTGGTTGGGGTTGGGTGTTGGGTTTTTCCTCCTTTGCCTTTTGTTCGTGAGGTGGGCTCTGCGGTCTTCTTCAAAGGAGGTTGCTGCCCGCCAAACTGTGAGGCGCCAAGATGCACGGTTTGAGGCGTTATCAGCCCACTGGCGGTGGTCAATGTGGCAGGCACCAAGAGATTTCTTTAGGCAGTCCTTGTACCTTTTCTTTGGTGCACCTCTGTCACGGTGGCCAGTGGAGAGCTCGCCATATAACACGATCTTGGGAAGGCGATGGTCCTCCATTCTGGAGACGTGACCCACCCAGCGCAGTTGGGTCTTCAGCAAGCTCTTGCTTACTGCTTGCAAAATCACATGACCTTCTTAGCAAACTTCCTTCAGACAGATTGTGACATTGGACTCAATCTTCTGAGTCCATTCATCTTTTGCTTTCCAAAACAATAATCCATTATTCCACAGCATGTCCAATTTACACCTACTTGCGAAGTCCTTCAGCAAAGCAGTTTCCATTGTCTTTACAAAGGCACTGGGAGCCTGGCCTGTCTGGCTTGAGCAGAGCTCTGGCATTTTAAATTAGGTCTGTGTTGTGAAGTGTTTGTGTTTGTTCGTGACCTACACTAAAAAAACCCACAATTTATCACCTTTAAAAAATATCTGTATACAATATAAAATATAACATTATCTGTCACACTTCCCTTAAACTTTCTTTCTGGATCTTCTGAAACACGACAGAAGCTTTGTCAGAGAATTTGCATGATCCTGAGAAAAATAGTGCATGTTGATAAAAATAGACAATTTCCCTAAAGTTTCTGTGCAGTTTTTCCTCCCTTTACCTTTCAGGGCAAAGCCTAATCATTTACTCTCCTCGCTGGTCTTGCACCAGAAGTTCAACTGATTTACATTCAAAGCTTTCTGATGGGTTTGCTATTCATGTGAACAGATGCGGAAATTAATATTCATCTAGACAAAGACATATTGGGAGAAATGATGGATGGCATTTTGATGAACTGATTTACAAAGGTGGAAGAACAATGTGGTAATAAATGGCTGTCAGTGCAAACTAATAAGTGCAGTCATTCCAAGTCAAAATGCAACTCACTCAGCAGTAGGACAGCACATAAGAGACACAAATTTGATTAAAAAGAATTGCTACAAAGCACTTTTAAGACATCTGAATTTTATCAATGTCTACATGGATTAGTTTGGAGCTCAATCTCCTCTTAAACTGACCCACTCTGGAGAATTGAACACTGAAGTATAAGATGGCTCACTCATTCAACACTGAGAGAGTGCTGTACAGTTGCATTACTGTATTTTGGATGAGATGGTAAACTCAAGTTACATTTTCCTGGAACTATTTTGATGAGTTCAGGAGAATAATCCGAAGTATCTTGGCCAATGCTCTATCCTCAATTAACATTCCTAAAACAGATAATCTTGTCAATTTCCCGTTGCTGCTTATGAGAGCTTGCTGTTTGCAAATTGGCTGTCAAGTTTCCTAAATTGACGATAAATTACATGAAAATGTAAAGAAATGAACGTGAAAGGTGCTAGAAAAAAAGAAAACTTTCTTTTTATGTGGAAAGTCCATTTTTAGAAGGTTTACATTTCAAGAAACTCAAGCAAACAGACCCAAAAGATGACATCCCAGTTTTATGAATCTCATGACATAATGAATATCACACATTTAACACAGAAGCTAGACAAGGTTATTGAAGACATAACTTGAACATGTTTTGCTCAAAAATGATCTTCATTGAATATTGTCGTTGGTGAGAGTCTTATGTATTTTAATCACTCAAAGATATTAAGAAATAGATAACTTAATTGTTGAAAAGGAATTGATGTCCTTTTTGTAGTGTCCTGAGCCACAAAAAAAAACATTCTCTCTTGGAGAGACTTAAAAATATGAATAAATAATAAAGAAAATGGTACTTCCAAATGATGTGGTGTGCGCAGGCTCAATATTAGCATTTAAGGAAAAGTTGGATATGTATATGGACAGGAAAGGAATGGAAGATTATTGTTTGAGTGCAGGTCAGTGGGGTTAGGTGGGGGAAAGTGTTCAGCATGAACTAGAAGGGCCAAGTTGGCCTGTTTCTGTGCTGTAATTGTTATATGGCTATATATGGGAGATTTTAATTTTCCACATATAGATTGGGAAACACATTCTGTGAAAGGGCTGGATGGGTTAGAGTTTGTGAAATGTGTGCAAGATAGTTTTTTACAACAATATGTAGAGGTGCCGACCAGAGAAGGAGCAGTGTTAGATCTACTGTTGGCAAATGGGATGGGTCAAGTGACAGAGGTTAGTGTTGGCGAGCACTTCGGGTCCAGTGATCATAATGCCATCAGCTTCAATGTCATTATGGAAAGAGATAAGTCAGGGCCAAGGGTTGAGGTTTTTGATTGGGGAAAAACTAGATTTGAGGAGATGCGAAAGGACTTACAGGGTATGCATTGGGACAATTTGTTTTATAGGCAAGATGTAGTAGAGAGATGGAAGTCTTTTAAAGATCAGATTTTGAGAGTGCAAAAGCTTTATGTTCCTGTTAGGTTAAAAGGAGGGGCAAAAGGTTGGAGAGAGCCGTGGTTTTCAAGGAATATTGGAAACTTGGTTCGAAGAAAAAGGGAGGCGTACATTAGGTATAAGAAGCATGAAATTAAGGAGATGTTTGAAAACTACATTGTATGTAAGAGGAATCTTAAGAGAGGAATTAGGAAAGCTAAAAGAAGGTACGAGGAGACTATAGCAAGCAGGGTGAAAATTAATCCAAAAGGGTTCTACAAATATGTTAATGGTAAAAGGAAAGCGAGAGACAAAATTGGTCCCTTAGAGAATCAGAGCGGAAAACTGTGTGTGGAGCCTAGAGAAATGGGGGAGATATTGAACAGTTTCTTTTCTTCGGTATTCACCAAGGAGAAGGATATTGGGATATGTGAGATAAAAAAAGCAAATTGGGTAAATATGGAGAATATAGTGATTACGAAAGATGTAGTATTATGGCTTTTGAGGAATATAAAGGTGGATAAGTCTCCGGGACCAGACGGGATCTTCCCCAGGACATTGAGAGAAGTAAAGGAGGAAATAGCAGAGGCTCTGACGGTAATTTTCCAAATGTCATTAGAGATGGGGATAGTGCCAGAGGATTGGCGTATTGCGCATGTGGTTCCGTTATTTAAAAAGGGTTCAAGGAGGAAGCCTGGCAATTATCGGCCTGTAAGTTTGACATCTGTGGTAGGTAAATTAATGGAGAAAGTTCTTAGAGATAGTACTTATAAATATCTGGATAGACAGGGTCTGATCAGGAGCACTCAACACGGATTTGTGGGCGGAAGGTCCTGTTTGACCAATCTGATTGAATTTTTTGAAGAGGTGACTAGGAATGTGGATGAGGGTAGCACGGTGGATGTTGTCTATATGGAGTTCAGTAAGGCCTTCGATAAGGTACCACATGGAAGGTTAGTTAGGAAGGTGCAGTCTTTAGGTATAAATTTTGAGATAATCAAATGGATTGAACATTGGCTGAAAGGGAGAGGCCAGAGAGTGGTAGTGGAAAATTGTCTGTCAGGTTGGAGGCCGGTGACCAGTGGTGTGCCTCAGGGATCTGTATTGGGCCCATTGTTGTTCGTTATATACATTAATGATCTAGATGATGGGGTGGTGAATTGGATTAGTAAATATGCAGACGATACTAAGATAGACGGAATAGTGGATAATGAAGAAGGTTTTCAAGGATTGCAGAGGGATTTGGGCTGCTTAGAAAAGTGGGCTGAAAAATAGCAGATGGAATTTAATGCTGATAAGTGTGAGGTGCTTCATTTTGGTAAGAAGAATCAGAACAGGACATACGTAGTAAATGGGAGAGCATTGATGAATACAGAAGAGCAGAAGGATTTAGGAGTAACGGTACATCGTTCCCTGAAGGTAGAAACACATGTGAATAGGGTGGTGAAGAAGGCTTTTAGTATGCTGGCCTTTATCAATCATTGCATGGAATATAGGAGTTGGGAAGTGATGTTGAGATTGTATAAGGCGTTGGTGCGGCCTAATTTAGAGTTCTGTGTGCAGTTCTGGTCGCCTAGGAAGGATATAAACAGAGTGGAGAGAGTGCAGAGAAGATTTACCAGAATGTTACCTGGGTTTAAGCATCTAGAGTACCGGGAGAGATTGGGCAGATTAGGTCTTTATTCTTTGGAGCGTAGAAGGTTGAGAGGGGATTTGATAGAGGTATTTAAGATTATGAAAGGGATCGACAGAGTGGATGTGGATAGACTATTTCCGTTAAGAGTAGGAGAGATTGAAACAGGACATAAGTTAAGAGTTAAGTGGCAGAGGTTTAGAGGTAACATGAGGGGGAACTTCTTTACTCAGAGAGTGGTAGCGGTGTGGAACGAGCTTCCGGGAGAAATAGTGGCGGCAGAGTCAATTTTATTATTTAAGAGAAAGCTGGACAGGTATATGGATGAGAAGAAGGTGGAGGGTTATGGTCATTGTGCAGATAGGTGGGACTAGAGAGGAGTGTTTGGTTCGGTGCGGACTAGAAGGGCCTAATGGCCTGTTTCCCTGCTGTAATTGTTATGTTATGTTATGTTATATGGTTATTTGGTTACTTTTCTCCAAACCTTTCAAATATCTATTCAGGATATGAACATAACCTGCTTCTACAGCTTTGCTGCTCATAGAGTTCTAAATCTTATTTAGTGTGTTTTTATATCTCTGCATCATTTGAAAATCAGAAATCTGAAGATAGGTCGGTTCTACATAGCATGGGCCCTTCAGCCCACAATGTTGTGCTGACCTATGAAAACCTATTCTAACATCAATTTAGCCCTTCCCAACCTCACACCCCATAACTCTCTATTTACTTTAAATCCACAAGTCTATCCAGGTCTTTTAAAGGTCCCCCTTATCTGGTTTGACATATTTGTGACTCAAAGTTCAAAGTCAAAATTCTAATTTATTGTCAGAGTACATGTATGATATCACATACAATTCTGAAATTCTTTTTCATGTAGGTCAGGCAGAATTTTTACTTATCATTAACTGTAAACTGTATTTTTGAAGAAGTATGCATACAAAGAGAGAAATGTAAACAAAGAAAGAAATGAAAACAAACTGTGCATATGCAGAAAAAAATATTCATTTACAAATAATGTGTAATTGAGAGTCCTTAAATGAGTCTCTGAATGTCAATCTGACTGTCTCTGAGATTATTGTATAAATAACCATTCACCAAGGACAATCAGAGTGGGCAATAAATTCTGGACCTGCCAAAGATGTCCAGATCCTGAAATATTGAGAGTCTGAAGTACAAATGCAACACTTAAAAAATATCACATCAAGCTCTTTGGTACATTCTTTAGAAATATGATAAAGTGCTACATAAATACATTTCTTTTTATCCCCATTTAGATTTATCCATGGAGTGGGGAAGCTTAGAATATTCTCTTGCTTCTCATTAAATAGAAATAGGTGAATGTGGGCCTATTCAATTCAGCAAAAAACACTTTGGGAAATCTTAAGGAAGAGTGAGGTAGATTTTTCTGATCTAGTTTTTCTTTCAATGGATCTGGGGAATACAGAGTCCTTTCTTCCAGTTCTGCATTCACAGAGCTAACCCCTCACCCAATCAATTCTCAGCTTTTTTTTCTCCTGACTTCCTATCCATGTTCAACTATGGCCCCTTGGCTGTTAGCCTGTGGTCCTCCTCCTACCCCTTTCTTCTGTCTCCTCCCCCCCCCTCATATTTTTATTTTTCAGAAGCCTGCCTGGTCTTTGCTCATACCTTGACGAAGGGCTCAGGCCCAAAACGTTGGTTAACTTTTTGTTGGTCATACCTTGATGAACAGCCCACTCTGGCTGTTCAATGTGCATGTCTCACCCATGCAGAGTGAGAGGCTGTCCGTCTTCCAGTAGCCATCTTCCAACGTCCAGGCTGGTTGTTCTGGCTGGTGACTTTAACTGCATCATCAATGAGCGGTGACAACAGTGGATTGGACAGCCACAGCTGTCATCAGCCACAGCATATCTGGTCGAGATCATACGGCTCAACCTGGTCTTGGATAGACTTTGTCTTTGTGTCTTTGTGTCAAAGCCTGTCACGGTCATAACCACCGAGGTCTCGCTGGTGTTTTTCTCTGTTCATTGCTCCTTAATGCCTCCTGTCACCAATAGGAGGACTAGAAGGTGGGAGCCGAATGTAAAGTTACTAACACCACAGAATGTAGAGGAACGAAAGAAGGAGTACGTGGGTTGGAGAACTGTGAAACTCTCCTTTGTCTAAGGTGTACAGAGAGCAAGACAGAGGCAGAGGGAACTGGGGCAACTCCAGACTGACCTGCAGCAACTCCTCCATCTCCTGTCTAGATGGGTGCTGGAAGTATACTTAACTATGCTTCTGACAGGCAGCATGTTAAACTCCATGAGGAAGGACATCATCACCCTTATCTTCAAACAGAAGGGGGAGAAGGAGGATATCAGGAATTGGAGACCTATACCATTGTTTTATTTTTGTTTTATAAAGGTGGTTTATTCAGTGATGATGAGCACGCCCATTAATACAATATTGCAATATTTCAGTTACACATTATTTACACTTTCAAATTCTCATACGATCATCACCATCCAGAACATAATCAAGCCCCTGTGGTGCCCATTAGTCCTGGAAATCCCCCAGTGTACCCGTAGATACCATGTGCACCCTCTCCAGTGACACACGGGCATGGACCTAATCCTGGAAAATGGGCAAGCAGTTACCCTGTCCATATCATTATTAAACATCGACGACAAAATCCTGACCAAAGCCATTGCCAGTAGAGTCAAGCCTGTTCTGGGATGCATCCAGAACAACCTGATCTCTCTGACAGCCTCATGCTGCTCAGAGATAACATCACCTACATGCAGAACAGAAGTGTGGACACCTGTCTGGTCAGCTTTGACCAGGAGAAGTCTTTTAACTGGATATTGGACATGTCCATGATGGACATGGTCTTCAAAATGGACTTTGGGTAGGGAATCTGAGATTGGATTAAACTGCTCTATATGGATATTCATAGTGCAGTCCAAATCAATGGGTGAGAAACAGATAGCTTCCCCTTCAATTCTGGAGACAGGACTGATGTTGCCAGGCAGCGGAGGCACTCAGGTCATAGCCTCCCTGAACATGGATAAGAGCTTCCAGCATTTTCCAATTTTGTCTGTGAACAAAATAACCCGTCTTCTGTTCGCACACAAAATCTGTCCGCAGACTGATCAGCATCTGCGGCCATTTTGAATGTGCATTGGGCACCAGGGTAAACTGGAAGAAGAGTGAGGAAATGTTCTTCACTAACTAGTTTGATTGGTCCTCTATCCCCTTCACTGTCAGATCTGACTATCTAAAGGTGTTGGGGATCAGGTTTGGAGCAGCTGAGGCCAGATCACCAAGGGCCACCAGAAATTGGGTCTGTGGGTGCAGCGCTCCCTCTCAATAACAGGGAAGAACCTGATCATCAGGTGCGAGGTGCTCACAGTATGCTGTATGTTGCACAGTTGTGTCCCATCCCCTGCATATCCACCCAGGTATCCATCAGAGCAGTCTTCCAGTTCATATAAGAATCCAAGATGGAATGTCCAAAGGATCACCATGGACAAGACACCAGTCAATGGGGGTAAGGGCACACCCAACATGGTCTTCATCTTGATGACTACTTTCGATTGTGGCTGCATCGGGCTGTGCATGGAACCAAAGTATGAGGAGTAAGTTCCACTGTGTGCTGAGGTTCTACCTGTCCCAGGTCTTGTGAAGGATGGGGATGACTCCATTGCTGTGCAATGTCCCAGTCAGCTGGACTTAGTCATACTACCTATCCTTTGTGAATTTTTTTTCAGAAAAACATCTTTGACCACAAGACCATCAGGCAGTGGTCAGCCAAAACATCCTGTAGATCCTGTAGAAACAAAGACAAGGACTTGATGGACACAGTGGGGCAGCTTCCTGAGCAGACCATCCAGGTCATTTGGTGGAATGACTAATAGCCAGTGATCACAAACTAGCATCAGGACTTGGCCTGGCTGATGGTGAGAAGAGCCCTCCCACTCAAATCTTTCCTGTACCACCGAAACATAACCCACATTGTCCCTGAGATAACTGCGGTGAAGGGGAGACAATGACCCACCTTGTAGTGAAATGCAAATTCACTGAAAGTGTATGGAGAAGGATGCAATGATCTTTGTCACAGTTCATCCTCAGCAACAGCTTGACAGAGGTTACATACAGAGTCAGACATACAGAACTGCTGGAAGACCATCAACTCGATGAAAGGCGCACTTTGGTCTACCCAAAACCTATTGGTCTTTCAGCACATTGGGATGTCGGAGTGGGAATGCTTCCGACTGGTACATTCCACGTTGCGGGAATACATGCTGAGGAATGCTTTGAGGCTTGCCATAGTTAATGTGCTGGTGCTGTGGGGAAGGACCACAGTCTGGAGTCCTTGTCACCCGGACATCGAGGGACTGAGACCAAGGGGAATTTAGCAAACAACAGAGAAGGGAGTAACAATAAAGAGCCACAATGGATGCAGTGGTGCAAATAGAAATGAATGTAACAATATAAAACAATCGAAATGTATGGGTATGAAACTAAGGGTGGGAAAAGACTGAATGGTTTTCCTTTTGTAAATAATTCATTGTTAATAAAGTCTATTTTTGGTATAAAGGAAATGCATCTTTGCCTCCTTCAGGACCTGCTGAGTTTCTCCAGCAATTTTTTTTGTATTAATTACAATCTCAGCTTCTGCAAGCTTTCTTGCTTCACTCTGTAATTGCTAGGTATAATACCATCGGAAATCAGATTCGCTCAAAGATGAAAACATCACATTATACAGTTTCTCTCACTTCTATTAACAGCTTCTATTTTTAGCCACCTTTACTCCTCATCCTCTTTCACCACCCTAAACCCTGACAATTTTTATATATTTTACATTCTCTACTGGCATTATAGAACCAGCAGTTGTCAGTAATTAATGTTTTAAAATGTATTTTAAATAATTGTTTCATAGCTCTTTGGAACATTTACTGCTTTGCTTTGATTTAAAAAGAGAATTCTGCAATGCATTTTATTTCCCTTCTGTGCCAAAAAAAACATGTAAACTGTGTAATTCATCAATTTGCAATCTCTCCCGAAGCTTTAAAGAAAAATTTGGACTTGTTCATGGATGGGAGGGGTATGGAGCGCTATGGACTGAGTGCAGGTCAGTGGGACTAGGTGGAATAAATCGTTCGGCATAGACCAGAAGGGCCAAAGAGTCTGCTTTCTGTGGTGCAAAGTTCTATGTTTCTTCATTTACTGCTAAATCAATTCCCAGAAACATGCCATATGTTAATAACTCTACTTTCAGTGAGTTGATTGTTTCTGTCACAGACAAAAGTAGAAAATGCTGAAAGTTCTCAGTCGGTCAAGCTGCATTTGTGAAAAGAAAAACCAAGTTAACATTTCAGGGTGAAGATCCTTTATTAGATCTTGAAAGGAAATAAAATATTGTTTTTAAGCTGCGAGGGGGAAGGGCTGGAAAGGATAAAGGATAAAGGAGCCATCTCTGACTGGAGGAAGTCAGGCTTGCTGTGGTGATGTTTCCATCGGCTTCATAGTTCGATTGAGAGAAAAAAAAACAAATAAAAGCTGTGAAATGCAGGACAAAGTTGTTGAAACTACCCAATTGATTCTCTTGTCAGTGGAGAGAGAAAATCTAATACTGTAGGTTGATGCCATGCAAAAAGAAATGCCAGTTCTGAGATCAGAAATTGTTGAATTCAATATTGAATCTCGAGGCCTGTGATGCATGAGGGATGATGAGGTACTGCATCTTGCATAGAGTCAGAATGCTTGTGGCAATCCATGGCATTAATTGTGGATCTCAGAATGCGATGAGTGCACTTCCTTGAGAAATGGTGGATAGTATGAGTAGACTTATGGTGCTCGGTAGAACCAAATTGTGCAGAGTGGACTTGGAGCATGATCAAATGCACATAGGTTTAGATGCCTCTTCCTCAGAAGCCTGCGTCACTTAATAACTTCTACAGACCCACCACTGAAAGTTTCATGTCAGGATGCATCACTGTGCAGTTTGGGAACTGCTCTGCCAAAGACTGCAAGAAACTGCGGAGAGATGTGAATGTGATTCAGGCCATTGAACAAACCCTGTACACCTCCAATAATTCCATCCACCCTTCCCACTGCCTCAGAAAAGCGGTCGTCATCATAAAAAACTATCCCACCCTGGCTACAATTTCTTCATCCAACTCCCATTCAGAAGAAGATTATTGAGTGTTAGATTATGTACCGACAGATTCAAAATCAGTTTATTTCCTGCTTTTATCAGGCTCCTGAATGTTGTCTTTGCTCTCTTCAAATGGATCTCTCCAGTAACTCTGCACTCTATACTGTGCTTTTATTGATGTACTGTATAGCTGGACAGCTTATAAAATTAACTTTATCACCCTTCTTGAGTATATGTGACAAAAAAATTGAATTTAGAGACTTTTCATAAGGAAAGAAGTGTGGCAGAAGAAGTGATATTTGGACAAGTCTTATTGAGGGCAAGAAGGGAACCAGAAACATCGAGTGGGTGTGCCAATAGAGACAGGGAGGAGAAAAGTTATTTAAGATTGGCATTCAATTACATTGGACAACAATTTTTTTAAAAACCTTTGCTTCTTGAAAGAAAGTTGGGGATTATGATATGCAACTTCAAGCTGAACACAGTGATAATTTCAGATTTTCTGTATCACGTAGGAAGTTGGGGAAACATGAAATTAACTTTTATTGAATTTAGCCTGTTTATTCGCATAATAATGCTGACACATCGCGTGAGCTCAAATGACATAAATGTTTTGCCACTGATTTTCATTTGTTCTCAGCATCCGTTGCATCTCACGTCAGTGTCCAACAACAGTCAGCCAGCATTGATGGATTCCAGTTGCCTTGATACCACTTTTCCATGGTCGCATTGTCCTGGTGAAACCTTTCCCTATGTTCGTCGCTGACTTCTCAAAGATCAGCAGGGAAAAAGTACAAGTGAAAATGCTGAAAATGAATTTTTAATGACATGTTGCACTTAATGGTTTTATATGCTTGAAGTCGACTTTAAATATGTCAGGAAATCACAAAAAAGTTATCGGTGCAGCCTATATATTTTGTTCTCCTTTAATTTCCTGATGTTTGTTGAAACTTTTTTGACTTACAGTATGATAACTGATTCTAACTTGACCTTTGCAATGGTTCCTTTCACAAAATCAACAATATCAGTAATAGGATGGCAGAATAGTTTTATTACTCGTACTGTTCCAACCTCATAATCTGCTCACAGATTCTATCACGGTCTCCTGCAAAAATAGACCACCCAACAAAATAATTTGCTACTCTTGAACACTAGTTGCTCCAGCAAAGGCATTGGTTTTAAATGTATTTTAAGTACATGTAATTGTTTCATAGCTCTCATGAACATTTGCTGCTTCATTGATTTGAAAAAATGAATTCTGCAATGTTTTGTTTCCCTTCTGTGCCAAAATTCACATAAAGTGTATCATTTATCAACTTGCAATCTTCCCCAAAGTCCTTCATTTACCTGTCAAATGCCTGAAACTTGTGACATGTTAGTAAATCTGCATTCAGTCAGTTTTTTTTCCCTCTCTCAGACAAAAGGAGAAAACGCTGGAATCTCTCAACAGGCCAAGCAGCATTTGTTTCAGGGTGAAGATCTTTTAATAGATCCAAGAAGGAAAGAAAACATTAAATTGCAGAGAGAGTGGGAAAAGTAAAGGAGCCATCTTGCATTCAGATCTTAGATTTTAATGAAAATTGTTCCAACGTCATTATCTATCAGATAACCCAGTACCACATAATCCCAACTTTAATGGGTGTTCTTAAGACAATCAGTCCATCGCCCTTAACTCAATCACATCAAGGCTACAACTATTATCCATTCCTTCTTCTCCGTAGGCTTCAGTTCCACTATCTAGGATTTCCTACTCAATTTTCACTCCATGCACATATATACTTGTCCCAGAACTCTGCTTTCTTTGTCCTTTCCATGAATACCATTCACCTCTGGCCTTCCTGATGTCCTTTCCTCTAAACTAAATTCAAAATCCATCATTTCATTTATAAATCAGCTTATCTTGGCAATTTTCTCACACTTCAAGGGGGTGTTCTTCTTTTGGATGCGACTCTATCCAAAGTCCCTCTCCATCTTTGAAGGTAGAACCTTCAGGAATCTGACTTGCATACAATGACCCTATGTGTTATAATTTTAGTTCTTGCCTGCAAAACCTCCTCAAAAACTCTGTCTCAGATCAACTCCCTTAACTCCATAATTAATGCAAAACATCTGTTTTCCTTCTCATTTGTTAAATGTCACAGAACATCTATTAAGTTAATGGTGCAAATTATTGTGTCAATGTTTAATGAACTTGAAATTCTTTGTTAGCAACTTTGGTGTCCTGCCATAAAATGCCAAGGCACCAGTGAAACCTTTATGAAAACAGCACAAAAAGCCAAGTGACAAAAGCAAGGATGCTTGAAGTAATAAAAATACACACGAGGGTTCTGGCAGTTGAGGTGAGGGTGTTGGAAGTAGAACCAGTGGGAATGACAAAATGCATAGAAGATGTTGAACAATCCCTGCAGAAAATGCATAATACAATATCAGCAAGTTCAGAGCTGAACCCTGCTTTTATCAGCAGGCCAATTGATGGAGCTGTTAGACTGAGTTTATTACATATATTATTGGGGTTTGATGTTGGGTAGTCATATTTCTCCTGGCACTGTGTTCATACAGTTGTAAATGTGTCTGGTTCTGCCCAGATAAAAGTAGATTGTACTCACACACAACATGCAGATGTATATTTGTCTTGCGTTTATATAAGCAGGTGGGAATTTGTACACCGTAGAAGAGAAAAATGAGAAAGGGGTGGCCCAGACATTTTCTGCAGTTGTGCATGACATTGTCTATGAGAACAAAAAGTAAAAACAAAATCAAAAGTTGAGTTGGTGTGCCAAGTAAACGTTTGCAGTTGCCCCTGAGAACTGATTTAAGATTCCAAGGGAATCTTTGGTTCACTTTTTATAGGGAACTTGTTTGGAAATAGGTAGGAACAAAAAACTGAAAACGGAAATAGTATTCAAATCATTCTCATTTGTGGATCACAGCAGAACTGACCAAGCTACTTTAACAACAATTTTGGATCATGAGCCAAAATAAAATTAATGCAGGACAAACATATATTTGCTTAGGATCCAGATATGAATTTTACCTTGACTAATACAAAGAAAAACAATTTCTGCTTTACACAATGACGAACTTTGAAAAAATATTGCAATACAAAAGTAACTGGTGCACCTCATTCTTCTGGACCATTTCTTTAGCCCTCGTCACAACTGAATCAAATAATACTTTTACCTTAAGCAGCCTTTGTGAGAATGTTAAAAGTAATAGAAGATATATTAAAGATAAAAATACCTCTTCATTATCTACAAATATATTCCACAAAAATCCATCTCCAGCTAGTGAAACTAAAAGCACAATATAATTGAGTTAGGTCATTGTACCCTTCTCATGAACTTTATTCAAGTACATTACCGACATCAAGAGACAGGAAATTATAAGCTGGTTAGCTGAGTTCAATGGTTGGTAAGATTTTAGAATCCATTATCAAGGATGAAGCTTCTGAGTACTTAAAAGCACATGATAAAATAGAGTGAAGTCAGCATGGTTTCCTTCTTGCCTGACAAATCTGCTGCATTTATTTGAGGAAGGAACAACCAGGATGGACAAAGGATCGTCAGTGGATGTTGTTTACTGGTATTTTTTAGAAGGCCTCTGATAAGATGCCTAAGACAAGGATGCTAACCAAGCTAGGATCCGATGGAAAATCAATAGCATGGATAGAAGATTGACTGACTGCCGAAAGGCAAACAGTGGGAATAAAGGGTTGTCTTTTCTGGTTGGGTGCTGGTGACTAGTGGTGTTCCGCAGGGGTCGATATTGGAGCAGCGTTATGAGATGGTGAGAATAGTCAAAGAATTTGTAGAAGGAAGTCAACTAGTCATCTGCCTGGGGCGCAGAGCTCAAAGGGGCACTGTTGAAGAGAGATTCCAACAGCTCCTGCACCTCTGTGTTATGAATGACATGGTTCTGACTTGTAGTATCCCATAAGACGGTATCCATGCTGATATATTGTAAGTATCTTGTGACTACGAAATTATGCTGTCATTAACCTCATTGTTTTATGTCAATGATCTATTGCATAATTAGTACTCAAGGAATGCCCACTATAACCATATATGGTAAAATATAAGCTCTGTACACCTTGGAATGTGACTTGACCACCACTTGGTCCAAGTGCTATATGAATAAGCCATTTGAGTTTTAGATCTCACTCTATCAAGTCATGTGTGGCTTGTCATTGTTCTTTTTATTGTGTACATTAAATACTGGAACTTCAAACTATACTCATAGTTTCTCCTGTACACAAGGTGACTAACGCGCTATAAGCATGTGCGTTAGTCTGGTAAGGTTGAGGAAGGAAGTAGTATAGCGCACGTCAAATGTCAATGTCAGGTTTTGCACCTACTGCTCAGCCTGGTCAGCACCACCCCCCCCCCCCACAACCCCCCGCCACACGGGTCGGCACACCCCCTGCGCTCAACCTAGCCTAGGGAGCAAAATAGTCTGGCACCAGCCCTGATGGAGGTGTATGGTCATGCACTTTGCTTAAAAGAATAAAGGTGTTCCCTATTTTCTAAATGGGGAGAGAATTCAAAAAGCAGAGGGTCAAAGAGGAGGTTGAGTCGGTAGTCAGGAAACCAAATACAATGTTTGCATTTATTTTGAGAGAACAAGAATGTTAAAGCAAGAATCGAATGCTGAGGCTTTATCAAGTGTTGGTTAGACAACATTTGGAATAAGGCTGACAGTTTGGGTCCCATATCAAAGGAAGGATATGCTGGAGTTGAAGAGGATCCAGAGGAGATTTATAAGAATGACCCTGGAGATGAGGATTAATATATTAGGAGTGTTTGATGCCTTTGGGCCTGTATTCACTTGGGTTAAGAAGGATGAGGGGGGATCTTACTGAAATCTACTGAACATTGAAAAGCCTGGATAGAGTGGATGTGAAGATGTTTCTAATAGTGGGAGGTTCTAAGTCCAGAGGGCCCAGACCCAGAATAAAAGAACATCCCTTTAATACAGAGATGGTGAATCTGTGGAATTTGTTGCCACAGATGGCTGTGAAGGCCAAATCATCGGGTATATTAAAGTGGAAGTTAACAGGTTCTTGTGCAGTAAGGGCATCAAAGGGTACAGGGAGAAGGCAGGAAAATGAGATTGAGATGAAAAATATATCTGCTGAGATTCAAACGGTGGCACAAACCTGATGGGCCGAATAGTTTAATTCTGTTCTTATATCTTATGGTTTTATGGTTTAAATAAAAAGGTCTGCAAAGCAAACAGCCTTGATCGCCCATTGTGATATTAAATCATGCAAACATATTCATTTTTTAAATTTAGAAATACAGCATGGTCTATGACCTGGAATTCAAAATATACCCACATAACCAGTAAAAGTCCAGAGTTACATGAAAAGGTTAATCAGTTTAATTCTCCATTTCAAGTAGTAAACTTATCAAACTTTGCAATAAGGTTTTATTTTGTACTTTTTTTTGCAGAGTTTATACCTCAAAATCTTTTGGATAAAATATGCCCATTCTTTGCAGTATATTTATTTCTTTTAATTTTTAGAGATACAACATGGTAACAGGCCCTACCGGCCCATGAACTAGTGCCAGCTACCGAATACACCAATTAACCCGCAAACCTACAGTTTCATTTAGTGTGGGTGAGATACTTGACAATATGGTTCCCATCTTGCATTCCAAGAATATACTAAATAGCTCAACTTTCCAATCTCTCAAATGTAAAGGAAAACTAAAAGTCACCACTTTGCTAGGCACCCCTCACAAAAATGAAGCCCTGGCGAGGAACAAATTCACAACACCTGGTTTACAAGACCAGTGGTCTAACCACTGAGCCATCACAACCTCTTAGATCGAAGTGCTAATTAATTCACTGTTTGTAACCAGCTGGGTTTCCACATAAACTCACAGTGAACTCTGATCTTTGTAATATTAAACATAAACTTTGAACTATATTGCTTAAGTATAAAACAAATATTGGTTGTTATTTTCTCATTTTGTAGTTTAAAGATCATGCGTAACAGAACTGAAGAAAAATTCTAAAGAATTAGTGCATGATAAACTGCTGGATGATTTTAGAAAATGTAGCATTTGCAAACAAAATATTCCATTCAGTTTTGAGATTTCATGAAGCATCTTAAAGGAAGAGAGGAAAAGAGCCAAAAGAATTCTGGAGCTTGGGTTCCAAGGTGAATTGGTAAATTGGATTGAAAATTGGCTGGGTCTTAGAAGATACAGACAAATGGTAGAAGGGTGTCTTTCTGACTGGTGGTCAATGACCAGATGTGTTCCACAAGGATCCGTATTGTTATTTCTGTTGTTTGATGTATATATTAATGATCTGGATGAAAATCGAGGTGGTCTGATTAGTAATTTTGCAGATAATATGAACATTTGTGTGGTTGAAAATAGTCAAAGAAGCTGTCAATTTTCTTTTTAAAATTTAGACATATATTATATTAAAAGGCTTTTTTGGCCCATGAGCCCATGCCACCCAATTGACCTACACCCCCCCCCCCATGCATTTTGAACAGTGGGAGGAAGCCGGAGCCCCCAGAGAAAACCCAAATAGACACGGGGAAAAAAAATCCAAATTCCTTACAACGTGGGATTTGAACCCCAGTCCCATCACTGGCACTGTAACAGCATTGTACTAACTGCTACAATAACTGTGCTGTCCCTAAGGAGTACAATAATTTGAAATGTGGATGGAGAAATGGCAGAGGGTGTTAAATCCTACTAAGTGTAGTGATGCACTTTTGGACGTCAATACCAGGGTAAAGGTTACAGTAAATGGCAGGATCCTCATAAACATTGGTTTTCAGAGGGAATCTTGTGATGCTCTTTGAATGGGGAATCTCAAATTTAAAGGGTAGTCAAGAAGCTGAATGGCATGCTTGCCTTTTCAGTCAGGGGGTCTGAGTTGGGAACTCATGTTTGCAGCTGGATAAAACTTTGCTTTGGAGTACTGAGTGTATCTCTGATTGAAGGATGTGGAGACTTTAGAGAGGGAGCAGAAAAGATTCACCAGGATGTTGCCTGGGTCAGTATATTAGCTACAGGAGAAGATGGGCAAACCTGTAGCATCTGAGGCTGAGGTGGTGACCTGATTGAAGTACATGAATTTGTGAGAGAAACAGATAGGGCAGATAAATCTTTTTTCATGGGGTGTAAATGTCAAATGGTCTGCAAAGAGTAGTTCACGGACAAGTTGCTCTTGTGTCTGCCATCCGTGCCGTACTGTATGTAAACAGCGTCTTAATTGTTGAGGTCTTTCGTGGCTTGTTTCAGCATCATGCTGAAGAAGATAGTAAAGAAGGTTGGTGCGAGGACGCAGCCTTGCTTCACGCCGTTGTCAATGCAGAAGGGTTCGGAGAGCTTTACCTGACCTTGTTGGTTTTCGTGCAGTTGGATAACTATGTTGAGGAACTTGGGGGGGGCATCTGAGGTGCTCTAGTATTTGCCAAAGCCCTTTCCTGCTCACGGTGTCAAAGGCTTTGGTGAGGTCAACAAAGGTGATGTAGAGTCCTTTGTTTTGTTCTCTGCACTTTTCTTGGAGCTGTCTGAGGGCAAAGACCATGTCAGTAGTTCCTCTGTTTGTGCGAAAGCCGCACTGTGATTCTGGGGGGACATTTTCGGTGACACTAGGTATTAGTCTAGTAAGGAGAATTCCAAGCAAAATGTTTGGCCTGGAAATCAGCCTGAAGAAAACTGAGGTCCTCCGTCAGCCAGCTCCCCACCATGACTACCAGCCCCCCCACATCTCCATCGGGCACACAGAACTCAAAACAGTCAACCAGTTTACCTACCTCGGCTGCACCATTTCATCTGATGCAAGGATCGACAAAGAGATAGACAACAGACTCGCCAAGGCAAATAGCGCCTTTGGAAGACTACACAAAAGAGTCTGGAAAAAGCATCACCTGAAGAAACACACAAAGATCAGCGTGTACAGAGCCGTTGTCATACCCACCCTCCTGTTCGGCTCTGAATCATGGGTCCTCTACCGGCATCACCTACGGCTCCTAGAACGCTTCCATCAGCGCTGTCTCCGCTCCATCCTCAACATTCATTGGAATGACTTCATCACCAACATCGAAGTACTCGAGCTGGCAGAGTCCGCAAGCATCGAATCCATGCTGCTGAAGACCCAACTGCGCTGGGTGGGTCACGTCTCCAGAATGGAGGACCATCGCCTACCATCGCCTTCCCAAGATTGTGTTATATGGCGACCTCTCCACTTGCCACCGAGACAGAGGTGCACCAAAGAAGAGGTACAAGGACTGCTTAAAGAAAGCTCTTGGTGCCTGCCCCATTGACCACCGCCACTGGGCTGATCTTGCCTCCAACCGTGCATCTTGGCGCCTCACAGTTCGGCGGGCAGCAACCTCCTTTGAAGAAGACCGCAGAGCCTACCTCACTGACAAAAGACAAAGGAGGAAAAACCCAACCCCAACCCACCAATTTTCCCTTGCAACCGCTGCAACCGTGCCTGCCTGTCCCGCATCGGACTTGTCAGTCACCAACGAGCCTGCAGCAGATGTGGACATTACCCCTCCATAAATCTTTGTCCGCGAAGCCAAGCCAAAGAAAGAAAAGAGAAATGTCAAATACTGGATGGCATATATTTTAATTATTAGAGGAAAAGCTTAATCGAGATTTGCAAGGCAGGAGTTTTTTAACAAAAAATTTAAATGTCCAGAATTAATTAAAACATTTTAAAGTTCAAAGTTTGGATTTATGGTCAGAGCACATATATGCAACCCTGAAAGGGCCTGTTACTATGCTGTATGTCTAAATTTAAATAAGAAAAATTTTTTTTTTAAATCTGTTCTTCAGCCAAGCTTGGGGGTGTGATGGCATTTACATGAGCCTGCTGTTCTTGTTTTTCTCAATAATATGGTTCATGGATTTATGAGATATTGTTGAACAACCAAAAGTTTGGAGGTGAGTAACTGCAGTGGATTTTGTAGGTGATACAAGTCATAGTGCACTAGCAGTGGAAGGAAGGAATCTTGAGTGAATCTAAGCCCATGGCACTAAGCATGCTGTTTAGCCTAGGAACTTGTCTGTACTTGAAGCTGCCCTCATTGAACCAGAGGATAGTCTTCCATCAGACTCTTAAAGTGCCTTGAAGTTGATGAAAATCCTTGGAGAGTTTTTCTTTTACAAAAATTTGAAAAATCAAACATTTTTCAATGATGCCCATTTTACTCAGTCTGTTTGGTCTGATACTTTTATAAAATCCAGGACTGTCACCTTACCTATTGCATTCTGCTCTTTGATTTATTTTGGACTGAGGGTAGAATGAGTGTTGTGCGAAGTGGTTCATCATAGACAAGCAGGTTATCAGTAAGTAACTGGTGTAACAGATTATGTTATATTTTATATTGTATCTAGATATGCTTTACAGGAGATAAATTGTGGCAGGTTTTTTAGAGTAGGTCACATACAAACTCTTTAAAACAGATCACATTTAAAATGACAGAGCTCTGTTCAAGCCAGACAGTCCAGGCTCCGAGTGCCTTTGCACAAACTTTGAAGAAGGCCTATAAGGACTTCAGAAGTAGGTGTTAATTGGACATGCTGTGGAGTTATTGTTTATTGTTTTGAAAAGCAAACAGATGAACAAACTCAGATTAGGTCTGGAGCCGCAATCTGTCTGAGTGCAGTAGGCTGTTCTAAGAGGGTCATGTGGTTTTCTCTGACTGAGTGAGTGAGAGAGGGGGAGAGAGAGAGAGAGTGAGAGAGAGAGAGAGAGAGAGAGAGAGAGAGAGAGAGAGATTGAGAATTCAGTTCTACAGTTCAGCAGCAGCAGCTGGGACCAGAACAGGACAAGCTGGCAAGGTTGTGGAAAACCCCATTTTGAAGACGGGTTGTGAATTCTTTGTTCGGCTTGGTCAAAACAGTTGTGGTCCATACAAGAGGAGATGGCTGGCTGTATGTTTCACTTGAAATAAGGGAAGCAGAAAAGGAACTCTGTAGTGACCTGAAAGAAAGAGGTTATCATCTGGAAAACCCTGATGGGGCAAGGTACTTCAGCAATACACTGAAGTGGCTGATCTAAAGGAATCAGTTGTGGGTGTCCAATCAGCAACAAATCTCTCTCTCTCAGAACCGACAAGAACCTTCCTGAGCAGTAACCATTGACCTTTCAAGCACCAAAGCCTGGTGAACTTTATAAATGTTAAATTCTGCGCACAGTATAAGAATTGCCTGATACCGGTGAACTTGGAGGAGTGAGAAGTGAGATTGGACTGTGAATCAAAGAAATTTTTTTTGAACTTATATACACATCACACACACATGCACTTAGAATTAGAAGGTGCTTAAGCTCGGTGAAGTTAACAATAATAAGTTAGACTTTGATCCTGTTTTCATGTTTAAAGATAAGTAAAAGTAACTTTTGTTGAAGTAACCATTTGTCTTGGTGAATTTCTATTGCTGCTGGGTTTTGGGGTCCTCGGGGGGTCTGATAATGTGACAATTAGAAGCTTGGGTTGGATACCACAAGTTTAATACTGTTGAAGGCAGAGTTAAATACAGAAAATATGAAACTACCAAGGAAGACATAACTAATCTACAGGAAATTATTGAGGACTTCGTCGGCGAAGCCAAGCCAAAGAAGAAGAAAGAAAAAAAGAAGTGAACCGGTGCGGACTCGAAAGGCCAATATGGCCTGTTTCCGCTCCGTAAATGGTTATATGGTTAACACAGGTACGAGCCTGCAGCCGACGTGGACATTGCCCCTCCATAAATCTTCGTCGGCGAAGCCAAGCCAAAGAAGAAGGTACTTACTAGCACTAAATAGTAACACCTTCCACCATTTTACTGATGATTGAGTTAGGAGGAGACAGGGCGAGTTGTTATCGAGATTGAATTTCCACCTGCTTTCTGTACGTAAGACGTAACTGGGTAAATTTCAATATTGTTGTGTTGGTGTCTGTGCTGCGATTGTACATGAATATCTTGGTGAGAGCCAAGATCACAAGCACGGGCTGTCAGCGCTGGGGCGGCCAGTGCGAGCTGTAGGGGTTGGGGCAGCCAGCGTGGGCTGTCCCCATACTGACCCCACTTCTGAGGGACAGATTAATTTGTTGCTTTCCAATACAGGCACCGAGCACCAAATGTTTGTTGATGCCCATCGCCGAACCTTGAGTGCTCAGAGAGGAATCAGACCAGCAGAGAGTTTGAACTAGCAGAGGCATCCGGAGAAATATATAACGACACAGGTTTTGGTGGTGCAGAACAATTTACACATGAACCAATTAGCAAAAGACATGAGTGTGGCAAATAAAAACCCAGGGAGTTTGTCAGAGGGAAATTCAAACACCAAATATAATGAATATCTAAAACAAAGAACAGTACAGCACAGGAACAGCCCATTTGCCCACAATGTGTGCACCAAACATTATCCCCCAATTAAACTAGCCCCATGTCGGTCCCCACACTGATTCCACTGCTCTGCTCTCACCCCATAGCCCAGTGTCAGTCCCCATACTGATCCCACTTATGTGGGATCAGTGAGGGGACAGCCCATGCCGGCCGCCCCAGCGCTGACAGCCTGCACTGGTCACCCCGGCCCTACAGCCCGTGCTGGCCTTCCCAACCCCTACAGCCCACGCCGGCCTGCCACCTCAACCCTGATGGCCCAAAGGGACTGGAGCCAGAGTGCCCTCCGAGGCGCCTCCCATGCAGCTGTCCCTTTCAGATGGCCAGCGCTGCGCTTTTAGCGTTGCCACCTGAACGGCCCACTTCCGTTTCTGCAGGCGCATTCTTAGTGGAGAATGCACCTGAAGAAGCCTTAATTTATCTGTATCTTGGACAATTGTTCTGCTCCACATGCTCTGCTCTCCCCCCATAGACCCATGTCAGTCCCCACACTGATCCAATTGCTTCATGGAAACTGTTACTGAAACTACTTTGACAGCTTTATGTTGACTTTTGATTGATTGATTTAAATGTTGTATTTGCCATGGTTGAATAAGAATTCATGTTATTTGGAATCATTCCATCATTCCAGTATTTTCATCACTGCATAAAGTACAGAATTGGTTGGATGAAATTAATTTATTTTATTTAATATCCTTTTATCCTTAACACAGATTACTGCTATTTCTACAAATTCTGTGCAGCAGAAAATTATGAAGCTGGTAATAATATTTTTCACATTTAGCAGTAAGTCTGTACCTTTTGTTAAATAACAATGTTGGCACACAGAGAATCAACCATGCAAAGGTCTTGCTATAGACCCATAGCCTTAGGCAACTCTTGCAAAACAGTTGTATCGTGTATCACTTTGAATTTAATCACACATTTTAATGTTTGAAGACAGACGATGGGACTAATAATTCTCTTTCTTCCTCAGCTAAGGTCATCAATAAGATGGCATTGTAGCATGCTGGCTACTTAATCACAAAGGAGAATTTTACTATCAGAATCAGAATCAGAATTTATTGTAACGATAAAGTCATGAAATTAGGAGTTTTGCGGCCGCATCAAAGTGCAAACATTCATATTATAGCCATCTTTTGATATTGCTATAAAAAAAATTAAAATAGCAGTGCACAAAAAGTAAGGCACAGTGACTGGTTCATTGATTATTCAGGAATCCGATGGCAGCGGGGAAGAAGCTGTCCTTGTGCCATTGAGTGCTCTTCTTTAGGGTCCTGTACCTTTTTCCTGATGGTAGCAGAGTGAAGAGGGCGTGGTCTGGGTGGTGGGGGTCTTTGAGGATAGAGGCTGCTTTTAAAGACACTGCCTCATGTAGATGTCCTTGATGGAGTGAAGTCTGGTGCCTGTGATGTCGCAGGCCAGGTTAACAACCCTCTGGAGTTTATTCTTGTCCTGAGAGTTGGTGCCTCCATTCCAGGCAGTGATGCAATCAGCCAGAATGCTCTCCACGGTACACCTGCAGAAGTTTACGAGTGTCTTCAGTGGCACACTGAATCTCCTCAGACACCTTACAAAGTATAGCCGCTGGCAAGCCTTCTTTGTGATTGCATCAATGTGGAGGCTCCAGGACAGATCCTTGGAGATGTTGACACCCAGTAATTTGACGTTCTTGGCCCTTTCCACTACTGAACCCTCGATGAGGACTGGGTCATGTTTGCCTAACTTCCTCCTAAAGTCCACAATCATCTCCTAGGTTGTGCTGATGTTTAGCGCAATATCGTCGTTACACCATTCAACGAGCTGATCTATTTCCCCCCTGTACGATTCCTCATTGGTGTTTGTGATTCTGCCAACAACTGTGGAGGTGCCTTTGGCAAACTTATAGATAGCATTGGAATTTCGCCTGGCCACCCCACTCATGGGTGTATAACGCGTAGAGCAGAGGGCTAAGTATGCATTCTTGGGATGTGCCCGTGTTAATAATCAGTGAGGAGGAGACCATGGTCTTCTGATGAGAAAGTTAATGATCCATTTGCAGAGGGGAGTACAGAGGCCTAGAGTTTGTAGCTTCTTGACTATCACTGAGTGAATAATGGTATTATTGATGAAGTGCAGCCATGTGTATGAACTCAAATGTAGGCAACTCTATTGCAAAACACTTTGAATTTAATAACATCTTAAATTTTTGAAGACATATTATGGGACTAACAATTCTCTTTCTTCCAAGCTAAGGTCATCAATACTCTGGCCCTGTAACATGCTGGCTACTTATTCACTAAGGAGAATTTTACTATGGAAACTGATAAAGGAGAAATAGCTGTTAAGTGAAAACAATGGATCTAAAACAATCAAGAGATGCTGCAAATGAAACTCAAAATGCTGTCTGGCAAAAAGCAATTTACTGGAGGGACTCAGTGAGTTGACCAGCATTTGAGGTGGGAGGGGGAAGAATTGTTTTGACAGTTTAGATTGAAACCCTTTATCAAGACTGTTCATAGAGAGGGGAGACAGCCAGTATAAGGATGAGCAGAGGGGTGGGGGGAGGGTTAAGATAATGGCCAGTAGGGCACTGGTGGACCAGGAAGAGGGCGTGGAGAAGATGACGGATAGATGGGGAAGGTGAGGGGTGGAGATGGGAGACAGAGGCAGATGTTGATAAGTGAGCGAAACAGAGAAGTCTGCAGGCACTGCGGTTGTCGTAAAATCGCCCAGACATGTTGTAACTCAGCCAGACTCGCAAGATAGATTACCAACATTTTGGGCATGAACCTTTCTTCAATATAAGCAAAGAAGAGGAAAATGTCAGAAAGAAAGAGAAAATAGTGAGAGAGAGAGAGAGAGAGGGACGGACGGAGGGATAAAATAAGTGGTGGGTGGAGCAAGATGATCCTGGTGAGGGGGAAGGTGGAACCAGTTGCTGGAGGAGATCATCCTGATGTTGCTCAACCAAACAGATAGTTTTTTTTTGCCTCAGATCCCAGTATCTGCAGACTCCTGTGTACCTGATAAGGCAGTATGTCATGCAGCCAGGATGATCGTTACAGAGATGACACAAGATCGATACATTCTGTTTTTCATTTACAGGGTAGGCAATTATCTCGATCCTCGTGCAATATGCTCTTGACTAAAGTCTGCTCTCGTGATGATCAATGTGTTTTTGCATCAGAACCAAAGGACCGACAAGATATGATAATTTTGGCGGGTCTTTGGTGGATCTCTGCGATCAGAAAATGGCACGACATTAATTATTATCTGATCCAATAGATCACTGGAAGGTTTCATCTGTACGAAGGTTGTGAAAGCTAGTGCAGTGTGTTTGTTGCACCAACCAGTGTGGGAGTAGAGTTTCTGCTTTGTTACAATCAGGAAGTAGCATCCTAAATGCTCTTGAAACTTTGCTGTTTAAGTTACAGCTCATTTATTTAATCTTTGATATGGAAATTATAAGAAAGCAGTGCAAATGAAAAAAAACAATAGAAGCTCTAAATACCGTAAAATCCCTGGTATCCAGCACCCATGGGGATTGGTAGCTACTCGAGAAATTAATTCTCCAGTTGCTTGAGATTGCATGTTTATGATAGGCGCATTAATTACTAGGGGCACCAATTTTAAACTTTTGCATTTTTTACGTATTTATTTTCAGCAATTGTTTGTCTGTTGCTTGAGGCTGCTGGTTGCTTGAATTCTGGATAATGGGGATTTTACTGTATTTCTTTTCTTTTCAGATAAACAATATTCCTTGGCACATTTAAGTGAGGTCACCAGGTACAGTTTTTTTATAGATCTGAAAAAGTTTTTCACCTAAAATAAATATCTAATTGGTATGGTTCTCTGCTTCTGGGTAACTTCTTTAAAAATCTGTCCAAATAAAATTAAAAATTGCACTGGACTCATCAGTGTAGTGAAGTTTCTCAGTCAATTATGTATTTTAAACATTTGGATCACTGAACTGTTGAATCAGCAATGAAAATTTGTAAAGTAATCGATACAGTGCCATTCCACATTTCTCTGCAAATGATTATTGCCCTTGTCCCTGAGAAAAGATTTGATTGACTCTGCTTCCAACACTGTTGCAGGCAATGAGTATCACATGATCACCCACTGGGTAAAGAAGCTTTCAATGACATTATCCCTATAATTTTGCCCATCAGTTCAAATTTCTTTCCCAGATTTTGAACCATGCACCATTGCATTTTTTTTTGGTCTAGATACACCCATCGACAATCAAATCTACTTTCCAGCTTTTAAATGTTCCAGCATTGTCTCTTGTTTAATCTTATTGCTGTAAATCCATAAAGACAAAAAATCTATTTGGTTCTTTCCACTCTTTGTTACTCATTAAAAATGCAATTACATTGGTCAAACATAATTTGCTTTAGCTTGTTCTCTTTTATTAACTCAAACTTCCCCTAGGATCTTATCTTTTTTTCCTTCTTCTGGCCATTGTTTCCAAAAGCTTTTCTATAACCAATGTTAAACATTAGCCTGTAGCCACCAGCAATGTCTTTACACCCATTTTTGAACATGTGTATCAATTCATGAATATCAATTTACGTATCTAAAGCACACCTAAAGGTTTATATGGCCCAAGGAAAATAAATACAACTTAAAAATCTTTCCTTCACATCTTTCAAATTCCAAAAAAGAGCATGGCCAGATAAAATTGCATAACCAATGTTTCTTGATGAAGCCCAAAAAGTTGGTTATATATTTTAACCTTTGCTGTATAAAGGACACTGTTACGTTTCTCCAGCCTTGTGTTTTTACCTTTGATATTTCTTTTGTGTTGCTTCAACTTAATTTGGAATGATTTGAAATTCTTGCACAGGCAAGTGGTTTGAAACATGCAGACAGATTTAGCAAATGGAATTTACACCTACTGTAATTGAGTTTCAGAAAGACAAAGAATTGGATCTAAATATCTGATCTCAAATGACTAAGATATGGCCACAATGTAATAGAATGAGTGAATAAATGAAGAATTTATTGTCATGTACATCAGTACAATGTACAGATGCAATGAAGTTTTTACTTGCTGCAGCTCCCCAGGTACATAAACAAACTAAAATAATCTAAGTATAATTAACACAAAACACTACAAAGAAGAAAAAAGTACAGTAAAACCCCTGTTATCTCGAATTGAAGCAACTGGCAGCCTCAAGCAACCAGCATAAAAAAAGGTAAAATACGGAAGTTTAAAATTGGCACACCTCACCATTATTTCGCTAATTTACACAACACTCAATATCAAGCAACTGGGCAATTCATTTATCCAGCATCTACCAATCCTCATAGGTGCCAGATTCCAAGGGTTTTACTGTAAATATAAAAATAAATATTTACAGTTGGCCAGTGGTTCAACAATGTGCTTTGTCAGTCAAGCAGACAGATCTTTGCTGGTCTTGCAGAAGTGCTGTGGCCATGGTAGTGGTGGGAGGGGAGAGGGGGGAAGGGGAGGTCCAAGGGACAAATAGCTGTCGGGGGAAAACATCTGTTCTTGAAGCTTGATTGCTGGATTTCAGACTTCTGTGCCTTCTGCTTGAGGGTAGCAGTTGGAAGGGAGGCTGGCCCAGGTAATGAGGGTCTTTTATGTCTTTGGCTGCCTCCCAAAGACAGCGCCTCTTGTAGATGGATTGGTTTACTGGGATACATTTACTAGAATGTTGCTGGGACTTGAGGAACTGAATTACAGGGAAAGATGAAACAGGTTAGGACTTTATTCCTTGAAGCATAGAAGAATGAAGGGAGATTTGAAAGAAATATACAAAATTATGATGGGTAGAGATAGACTAAAGGCACTGAAATACAAGAGGACATGGAGAAAAGATTAAGGGGAACTTCTTCACATAGAGAATGGTGAGAGTATGGAGCAAATGAAGTTCTGAATGCAGATTGTAACAATGAAGAAAAACTTGGACAAGTACATTGATGGGAGGTGTTGTGGAGCTATATGGAATGGATGCAAGTAGTGGGACTCGGCAGAATAACAGTTACACATAAACGAGAAGAAGCAAAGGGCCTGTTTTCTGTACTGTGTTGTTCTCATGAATCTATGGTTATGAATTAATCTCAAACAATAGCCATTGATCATCCAAATTCAGCTGTGAATAGCAACAAGATTTATAAAATCAAAGTTTATAATATTCTCGTATTTAGAAACAAGTGTATTGACACTGAAAACACTCCTGCAATATTTACTTGTGGCCAATATATTTACTGCTTTGATATGCTCGCAGTCAAAGATAGAAAAAGAAACAAAGGTCTCACTTACTTTTTATTTCCTATCCTCAACCTTCATTCCCTCCACCGTCTTTTTGTTGAAATGACAGATTTTATTATTTTTTTATGTACTTTTCCTTTCTATACATTTTTGTGATTCTATTCTTGTCACATAAATATAGCATTGATCATCTTTTTTCTATAAAGAACCTTTCAAACCATCTTAATGATTCAGAAACTATGAGGAATTATAGAATTGTTAAAGCATAGAAAGAGATAAAATGGTCCATTTCATTTAATGAGCAATTTCATCAAATCCCACTGCCCGTTGTACTCCATTTCTGCAAATTACTTGTTTGAATGGCTACTCAATTCATCTTTGAAGGCACAAATTTATTCTGCTTCTACAGGCATTGTATTCTAGATCATTACTACTCTCTGAAAATAAATGTTTTTCTTCATAACTCCTTGCATTGTTTAATCCAGAATTTTATTCTGTGATTTCTTATCCTTGAAGATGTAGATCACATAGTATTTAAGCTATTGGACTATCAGACAGATTTGTGGATCATTGATACATTTCCCCCAATGGCAACTAGAATCTAGAATTACAGGTATTCTTGTTTATCGTTACCTTAAAATGATTGCATTGTCATAAAAAAAACATGCCCTTCTGAGATTAATTTTGCCATCTTTACCTGATCTGGCCCATATGGTAGCTATAAAGAAATGGATTAGAGCTCAATTCACTGGACCATGGGTGGGCAACCTTTTTCTAGCTATAAGTGCTCTGTGATTAGTAAGGGATTGCTTAGGGTGAGTGGAAAGAAAAAGGTTTGAGAACCACTGTTTTAATCATACTTCATTGACTCGTTATGTGCACGGTTTCATAACTCCAAAGGAAATGGGCCAATGACAATTCTTCTCAAGCAAAATATTTCAGTAATAATTGGATCTAGAGCAGTGATTCTCAACCTTCCCTTCTGATTCACATACCACAATAAACAATCCTAACTCATCACAGAACACTTATGGCATAGGGAATATTTAAGGTGGAATGTGAGTTTTAACAAAAAGGTTTCCCACCCCTGAAAAGGACCATAAGAGAGGCAGAGAGGATCACTGGGGTCTCCCTCCACCTCTCCGCCCACCCCCTCCCCCTCCCCACCATCAATGTGATCTACCTGGATCATTGTCTGAAGAGGACACACAAAATCGTTAAGGACCCCGACTGCTCCGCACACAGCATCTTTCAGAAAAGAGATACTGGAGTATCAGAGCCAGCACCACGAGGCTGAGAAACAGCTTCTTCCCTTGAGCAGTGAGAATACTAAATGGGCAAAAGAACCTCTTACATGAACCATCTGAGACTATACTATTTATAAAACAATAGTTACTTATTTTTATGTATATTTGTTCTGCATAGGTATTGCTTGTCGCATGTGTGTTATGTCTGGTTGTGTTTTGCATGTTTTGCACCAAGGACCAGAGAACGCTGTTTCATCGGGTTGTAAATGTGCAATCAGATGATAAACAAACTTGAACTTGAATTAACATGGTTAATTTAAAGTTCCTCTTCACTGCTTGGGCAATTAGGGATTGACAATAAATATATATGCTTCCCTCATGTACTGCTATCTAAACTTAGCATGATCTTGTTCACTTCTTGGAAATGTCCTCTCAACCATATTTGTTTCAAGGATCAGCTATAATCTTATGGAATGGCAGAGCATTCCAGAGCAGGCTTGATGGGCTGGATAGCTTACTGCTGCTCCTCTTTCTTATGTTTTTATATGGAACAACTCCAGCTTTTTCATTGTAACCTTGGAGATTTAAAAAAAACTCAATCCTGGAATTGGATTCTCGCAAACTTTTTTCTGCTCCCTCTCTAGGGCCTTCACACTCTTCCTAAAATGTGCTGAGCAGAACTGGGTGCAAGACTGCAGTTGTGGTTCAACTAGAAGGGGCAATGAGTACAAAGTTTCAAGGGGGCAATGGTCTATTGGGTGGAGAGTGAAGGGAATAGATAGTGAGGTAGACTAACAATGGTAATATCCTAGTGTAAAGGGGATGAGAAGCATTGAATAAATGAGTAAAGTGTACAACCAGGCAACAGCTTGAGTGTTGCAAGAATGAAACAGATTAGAATCAGGATTGTGGATCAATGGTAAAGAAGTCACTGGAGAACCTGTTCTATTTTCCATGGGAGTTGGTTGTGGCACATAATTACTTACTTGTGTCAGCTTCATTTGCTCCTCCATAGACATGTGATCATGAAAGTCTTTCACATTGAGGGTGCAAAAGTTGGAGATCACATCCACCTGTTATTGTCAAGGATATTCTGGTCGCCTAATTATAGGAAGGATATAAACAGAGTGGAGAGAGTGCAGAGAAGGTTTACCAGAATGTTACCTGGGTTTAAGCATCTAGAGTATAGGGAGAGATTGGACAGATTAGGTCTTTATTCTTTGGAGCATAGAAGGTTGAGAGGGGATTTGATAGAGTATTTAAGATTATGAAAGGCATAGACAGAGTGGATGTGGATAGACTATTTCCGTTAAGAGGAGGAAAGATTAAAACAAGAGGACATGAGTTAAGAATTAAGGGGCAGAGGTTTAGAGGTAACATGAGGGGGAACTTCTTTACTCAGAGAGTGGTAGCCGTGTGGAATGAGCTTCCGGGAGAAATAGTGGCGGTGGAGTCAATTGTATTATTTAAGAAAAGGTTGGACAGGTCTATGGATGAGAAGAAGATGGAGGGTTATGGGCATTGTGCAGGGAGGTGGGACTAGAAAGGGGTGTTTGGTTCGGTGCGGACTAGAAGGGCCTAATGGCCTGTTTCCGTGCTGTAATTGTTATGTTATGTTATATCAAATACATGCAATAGGACATAAAAATAGAAACATTGGAAATGGTCAGGAGGCCAGTTTTAATGAAAATTCATCTTATAACATTAATCTTTTGACACTGGATTTCTAGCAAACGCAGTATTTATAGGTGTGCAGTAAATCACAACAAATTGACATGCTAAGATAGAAGGAAATGCAAAGAGGAGGGGCAGAAATAGGGAGCATTAAAAGGCTCCTTTCAATATTGTGAACTTGAAGTGAGGGAACCCTCAAAATCCAGATGTTTTTAGTTTGGGGAAAAGAAAGTACATGGATTGGAAAATGTAGTTCAAAGGGAAGGAGAGGGTGTGCTCAACTTCACTCTGAACCTTGCCTACAGTACATAAACTACATGTGTTTACACAGAATTAAAGACGAAAATTTGCAGATGCTGGGGTTGAGTGCAAGACACAAACGCGCTGGAGAAACTCAGCATCCACCGAGTAACCAACTTTTCGGACCGTCGGTTGCTCTTTACTTCCCATCGATGCGACGTGACCTACTGAGTATTCCCAACATATTTGTGTGTTGCACAAGCGTTTATGTATCACCCACACGATAACCAGGCAGTTTCCAAGTCAAGTTATTTTCCCACATCTGTTTGTATCTCTGGATATATTTATATCCGGTTATCTTGGCACTGTAAAAAAAAGTCACATTAAAAAAAAACCAAACACCCTTCCCAATACTTTAATGTTCGTGGTCCTGGGATAAAAGCGACTGAAATCACGGCAATACCTTACAAGTTGAGAAAAAGGAAACTATTGCAAATAAGCAAATAGTCACGGGTCTAACTCCAAAAGGTCTTGATGTAACATCTTCTTTTAGACACGGTAGCAGATTTGTGAAGATGTATTCCATGAACATTTCCCCATTCTCAAGTTTAACTTTTAACATTACCTTTCTAACAAAACCACTCTCCCCCTCCCACGACCCCTTCCATTGTCCTCGACTTTCTAAACCTCTTGAGATGTGAGCCACCGTGTCGAGTCAAGAGCTGCACTTTCCCACGCAACTGGCAGTCGGGAGGAGGGCGAATGTTTGCAGAGCATCGGCGATGTCAACAAATAGCCGGACCTAAGCTAGTTTGCAAATGGGAACCTGTTCAGGGTAAGTGATGTGAAGCAGCCAACAGGGACAGCCACTCTTGCAAATCGGACTCTCACATGGAACGATGTGTGCATGTCGTTGTATGCACTGGCCACAGTCTTGGGAACCGTGAGTGTGAACCAGCCGTCGAGCATTTGTTTGATGTGGCATCAGGTTCCCATCGGATTCGGAATCGAACAGGGAAACAGTGCAAACGCGGCAACTTCTCTGGTTCTTCGTGCAAAAAAAGTGGTTTGGCTTTTCACAGTCTGTGGTCTTTGAGCAGCTTAGATGTATTTTGCAAACGGTTCTCACTAAAGAGATATATGTCATCTGATATCCGGAGCTTGAGCAGCCGCTGTTCATCTTAATGGTTCTTACCCGTGCAGAGGGAAGAGACTAACTGAGCCTGTTTATATGTTTGAGAGGAACCTGGGTGTTTTGCGATGCTTCTGTGGGCACCTGCAATTTGCATAGTCTCTCTGGCCGTTCTCGGCCTGTTGGCGAGATTGTATTTCGGCCAGAGTTTCAAAGAGCGATTCGAGTGGGCAAGCCGATGGCAGCGGGACGATGGGAGCAACGATGCCCCGAAGCTGATCTGCAAACCCTCGGCCCTGGCCAAGTACCTGCTCAAAACCTGTCTGACCGTCAGCGTGGAATCCCAAACGCTGTGGATCTGGAGGAAGCTTCCTCACCTGCAGACGCTGTGGAATGGGATCTGGCCCCCGCGCTCGGCGGTGCACTTTACCCGGGATTACCTGCAGTTGTCCGACGAGGGTCTGGTGGCTCTGGACTGGGCTGTTTCGGCCGCCGGCAGCAGGAGGAGAGCCTCCAGCAACTCTCCGGCACCCATCGTCCTCATCATTCCCAACTCCTTCGGGAAAGTCACCGGGAATGTGATCAAGGTGAGACCCGCGTTCCAATGCCATGCCTGAACTACCCCAAACACAGATAAAGAGCACAACACAAGACTCTGGCGCTGTGATTGAAGTAAAACACGATGGTGGTGAAACTCAGCAGGTCGTATGTCGTCAAACAAAATATGTAGCAAAGGCTAACGAAGAGCTCAAGTCCGAAATGTTGATTATTTATCTTTATTTTTCCTAAATTAAGCACACAGTTTGACCTGCTGAGTTTCTCCAGCATTGTGCTTTAGGACTGTGGGAAGATAGCAAGCACTCGAGTGCTGGGCCGAAGAGCTTCCTATCGTGCAGAGTGTGTGTGTGAGAGAGAGAAAGAGCCCGCTGTGGAGACGAGGGTGGCCTCGTGTTGCGATGCGCTGGACGCGAGTTGCGATGGGCTGGGCGCGAGTTGCGATGGACTGGGCGCGAGTTGCGATGGGCTGGGTGCTCGTTGCGAGCTCTGTAAATCTCCAAATGGTTGACTTCGAATCGCACGAAACATCTTCACCCGTCTGTAGACCGCAGCGAGCTCCACTGTGGATTCTTTGCAAAGCCTCGCCTGCCCTGTGGACCTTGCTTTGAAGTTTTTGGGGAGGGGTGTCTATTCACCAGTGACGAGGAAGCCTGTTTCAATCAAACGGCCGTTCCGTTCTGCCCTGTAATCTGATCCCGTAAATTCTGATGTTCCCGAGTTGAGAAATAGGATTTAATAGTGCATTTGTTGAAAAGAAGCTGATCATATCCAATTCGAAAGCCTAAAACAAAGTTAAGTTTAACAAACTCAAAACAAAGGTAGCTTCACATTGATTCAAACACTAAAGTCTGCAACAACATTTAGAGCTTGAAGGTACTTTTGCGTTGATGTTTGGTTCAGTCGGTAATTGTGTGAGAGCTCCGACTTCTCACACGAGAAAATCCAACCAAAATTATTTCGTTTTCGCATTTTAAAGCTGGGTCTTTATATCGGCGCTATTCAATTCTACTGTAACACAAGTTTGCTGTGCATGAGGTAACATCTTCATCCCAAACTTGCAATCCACCAATCATTCCAACAGTGTAAAAATATTGACAGGCTGAGACGTCAAGGTCAAAAATGACGCGGTTCCCGACCCACGACCACCATGCAGCGTGAGCACTGAGGGTTAGACATCAATGCTGGACCAGCGAGCCAAACTGCAAAATCCATGATTCCCCGAGTCAAGTTTGAGGCGGACGACCTTTAAAAACTGCTCCCAGTTTGTTTCACCATCGAATGTGCTAAGGACAGCTTGTCTGGGGGAACTTGACAATACATGACATTACATACAACCCTGAGATACTTTGTCCTGCAGGCGAGGCAGAATCACCTCTTTTTGGTAATCAGATGGTAATCACTGGTAATTGTATTCAATATGATTGTGGATGATCTTTTATTTCAGAACCACAGAATAGCTGTCAAACGTGACTTCTCTTCCATAAATGGCGTTAACTCTGCCCAATCCAGTACTCTTTGAACTCTTTGTTACATTTGCATTGCAATAGATTCCAGAATTTTCCCTGCACTTTCCTTTCTTAAAATTGTGCAGTTTACATTTGCTACTTTCCGATGTATGGGACTTGTTTTAAAATCTAGAAACTGGAACATTTCTCATCAAAACCACTAATAGCTAACAGCAAACAAACCTATGCCAACGTCAGCAAGATCTTCTGCCCGCAAAAAAAATTAACCTGAGGAATGGCTTGCTTCCTTGCCGAGCAATACAACTTCCTGCTCCCTGTCAGAATTAACCATCCAATCAGTGAGCCCATGCAGACCAAATTTTGTGATCAAGAGCTCAAGTTAGAACTGGTATTCTCCATGATATTATGGTTAAGGCATAAAACATCATGCCAACTTGAACAGACAAATCAAAACCATTGAACATCGAACCATTGAACATTACAGCACTGAAAACAGGGCCTTCGGCCCTTCTAATCTGTACCAAACTCTTATTCCACTTGGTCCCATTGACCTGCACCCAGTCCTCAGCCCTCCCATCCATGTACTTGACCAAATTTTTCTTAAAGTTTAACATTGAGCCCGCATTCACCACCTCAGCTGGCAGCTTGTCCCACACTCCCATTACTCTCTGTTTGAAGAAGTTTCCCCTAAACTTTTCCCCTTTCACTTATAACCCATGTCCTCTGATTTGTATCTCATTTATTCTCAGTGGAAAAAGCCTACTTGCATTTATTCTATCTATACCCCTCATAATTTTGTTTACCTTTATCAAATTTCCCCTCATTCTTAGACACTCTTCAGAATAAAGTCCTAATCTTTTTAACCTGTCCCTTTATCTCAGTTCCTAAAGTCCTGAAAACATCCTATTGAATCTTTGCGGCACTCTCTCAAAAGTTTTGAGCACTTTTTTATACTTTTCCTTTTAGGGAGAAGGAGGACTTTGCTGGCATTTGTGAATCCTTTGTTGTGGTGGTGGTGAGCCTCATATTGAACCATTGTTGTCCTTCTGGTAAAGTTACTCCTGTTGTGTTGGTCATATCCAAGCGCAACACCTTTTCAGTGCCAGCGATTGGGACTGAACCAGGTTTCTAATCCTGCCCTGTCTGTAAGGAGTTTATACTTTCTCCCCATGTCTGTGTGAATTTTTCCTGGGAGGCTCCGGTTTCCTCCCACCCTTCAAAACATATTGGGGGGTGTAGGTTAATGGGGTGTAAATTGGGCAGCACAGACCTGTGAGCCAAAATGGTCTGTTACTGTGCTGTATACTTAATTTTTTTTTAATTATGAGAACAAATGATTTGATCATTGCCAGATTGCTTTTTAAACGGGTGTTTCCTGAGTTCTTTCCTTTTCTCAGTAACTAACACGGTGCTGGTTTGAGCAGAAATGATGAATAATAGCTATTCCTCGTACTGATTATTCTCTGTGGGAAGAAGTGGTGTTATCGATCTATCATGAAAGACAAAGTCAACTTTATCTTCTCAATAATCTTTGGTGAAATTAGTCTAAATCTTCCTTCCAGACTCAGTGCATCAAGCATTAGCTCTTCAAATTATCCTGAGGATACAGAAGATGTTATGTAAAGCAAAGCATATCTTCTGTCCTTCAGCCTCCTTATAAACAAAACAATTCTTCTTTAAACGGAATCTACCTTTGATGAGTAGAATCAAAGATATGGATCAAAGTGAGAAAAACAAAACGCGGAATGATTCATATTTGGGAAATTAAGTATCCATGTATATCTCTCTCCTTTTTTCTTGAAAAAATAGGATTATGGTTCAGTGCCTCTGGATGAGAAGGGAAAGCAGACACTTCCCAATCTGATTTGTTACTGAGAGTTAATGGACATATGAACAGAGCCTGGCTCAGCTCTTAATCCTTAATTGTTTGCTGAGACTTGTTAAGCTTGGGCAATTAAAGTGGTCTTCTTAGATACAAGATTGTTGGCAAAACCACAGAACTGTAATACATCAAATACCAATGCCTTCAAGAGAACTGATAAATATGGGGAAGAAATTACAATTGCCTGGTTTCCATCTGGCGATAGATCCCCATAATAGCTGTGTTTCTCTTTCAATATTTTTTCTCAATGTGGGGAGTAGTGGCAAAGCTAGTATTTAATACTCATCCCCTGGATAATTCTATTAGGATGCAATTGGTGAACCATCCTTTTTAAAACTGCTTCAATTATGTGGTAAAAATATACACAGAGTTCTATTGGATAATGGGTCAGCTTTTCTTAAGTGCTGTGGAAGAATCCCTGACAGTTTGTTGCAGAGCTTCCTGTGGATGGTAAATTCTGGAGACACTTTTTACCATTGGTTTTGGGAATGGAAGTTACACAGTTCATATGCGTGTTAGCATAGAGAGGTTTGAATAGTAATGGTTTTTCCTGTTTGCTAAAAACATTCAACACAAATGAATACCTTTGTAAAATAGGACTTCAGCTTGGCATTTAATACAATCATTCCGCAGATGCTGGTGGTGGAGCTGTCCTTGCTGAGACTCAATACCCCTTTCTGTAACTGGATTATGGATTTCCTCATGGTGTACTTCAGGGCTGGGTGCTCAGCCCACTCCTATTCATGCTACTGACCCATGACTGCATCACCAGATCCAGCTCCATCAAGTTTGCAGATGACACAAAATTAGTCGGCCTCATCAGCAACAATGATGAGTCGCACTAAAGAGAAGAGGTGGAAAATCTCGTTACATGGTGTAAGAGTAACAACCTGGACAAGACAAAGGAGATGATTGTGGACTTCAGAGGGGCCTGGGAAGACAACCCTTCACTACTCATCAACAGCTCTGTAGTGGAGAGCATCAAGTTCCTTGGAGTTATCTAGTGACCTAACATGGACACTTAACATCACCTTACTTGTCAGGAAGTCATTCAAGTGACAGTACTTCCTGAGAAGACTGAAGAAGACAAGGCTATCAGCCACCATTATTTCAACCTTCTGCAAGAGCTCTATTGAAAGTGACCTGGCCGGCTACATCACAGTGTGGTACAGTTTCTGCAGAGAAATAGATTGGAGGTCAATCCCCAGGGCCATAAGAGCAGTAGAGAGGATCACTGGAGTCTCTCTCCCCCCCCACCCACCCCTCCCATTGATGATGTAATTGAAGAGGGTGTGCTAAATCATTGAGGATCCCTTCCACCCCCAACACAGCATCTTTTAGCTGCTTCCATTGGAAAAGAATTATAGGAGTATCAGAGCCAATACCATCAGGCTGAGGAATAGTTTTTTCCCCATGGGGAGTGAGAATGCTAAATGACCAAAGGAACTGCTCATATTAACCATCCAAGATTCTCATATTCACAAAACAATATTTATTCACTTGTATATTGTGTATGTGTATTCTATAGCTGTGTTTATACTAAGGACACCTCGCATCACCTCGAATCACCGTGATTTTTTGTCGCTCGCATCACCGCGCATTTTTGGACTACCTGAACTGTTTCTACCGAGCGATTGAATACGCGGTGATGCAGGGCGATGCGACGTGATGCGAGGAATGCGAGGTGATGCAGGGCGATGCGAGGTGACCAGGAAGTCCGATGAGCAATTGAAAACCGCGGGTGAAAAATCACGACTTCTGGTGAGTCACCCGCGGTGTTTCCACTGCGAGGTCGTCCCTCGCATCACCCCGCATCGACCACCTCAAAAGTAGGACGCCGGAGCACCTCGAATCACCACATATCGGCCACAACCGGATGTGTTTACAGTGCAGCCAGATTCGAGGTGTCACCGCGCATCACCGCGCTTCATCTCGCATTACCTCGCATCACCGCGCTTTTCCCAGCTCAGTAGAAACACCCCCTTTGTCTGTATGTGTATTATGTCTAGTTGTGTGTCTGCATGTTATGCACCGAGGACCAGAAAATGCTGTACTTTTGCAATCAGATGACAAACTTGACTTGATTTGATAATACTCTGAGCTTGTTTTAACATTTGGGAAGATCATAGGTGATCTGTGACATATCTCTTTGTCCTGGCCTTTGACATTAAAACTTCTGGTTAATAAACACAATTCATCTGAGCTTTACATTTAACAACTGATCCAAGAAGAATTTTGCTTTGCAGAAGAGAGTTCCAGACATCCTGTTTGTGCAGGCATTTCCTAAATTTAGTCTGAAAAGCTTGATTCTAATTGCTTGTCTATGTTCCTCCCACATTTGTAGATGGGACAAATATAAAAAATAGCTTCCCTCTACTCACTCAATTTGCTTCCCTAAATGTCTTGTGAAGTTTGATTGGACCAAACCTTTTGAGCAATATTTTGGATTAACTTCCTATATTCAACTAGATCAACCTATGACCCTGATCAAATAGAATAATAAACTTCTTTCTTAAAGGTATGTAAAATAGTGATGACAGTTCTACTCCCATTTTTGGCTATATTCATAGTTTGGACAAAGACTAGTGACAAAAAAAAACCATACAGGACTCTTCTAAGGCCCTGTGATTACACATTTAGGAATAATTTATGGCGGGTATAAGTAGACCGAGAACTCTGAGCCACACATTTAAAATTCCAACATAAGAACTGCAGAATATTTTGAATTCATAATCAGGACTTTTAAAAGTAACAACGGTCTAAGTAAAGATGTGCACAAATCTATTGGATTGTTTTAAAAGTCACTGTCCAAGCTACTAAACTACTTCAAGGAGGAAATCTGGCATCCTCACCCTGCTCAATATGTGACTCCAAACCAATAGAAATGTGGTCAACTCTGAAATAGTCTATTCATAGTCTATTAAAAAATGAATAGAACTGGTATTTTTTTTTGGAAGTTATAACAGCATAAGACATAGGAGAAGAAATAGGTTATTCAGCCCATCGAGTCTGCCTCACCATTCAATCAACAGCTGATCCATTTTCACACAGCCCCACTACCTGGCCTTCTCCCCATAACCTTTGATGCCCTGGATAATCAAGAACCAATCTCTGTCCTAAATACACCCAATTATGTGGCCTCCTCAACTACCTGTAGCAACAAATTCCACAGATTTACCACCCTCTGGCTGAAGAAATTGCTCTACATTTCTGTTCTAAGCAGACACCCTTCAATACCAAAGTTGTGGCCTCTTGTCACAGACTCTCCCACCATGGGAAACAACATTTCTACATCTACCCTGTCCATGCCTTTCAATATTTGAAGTTCAGCTCACATTTGTCATTATCAGAATTTTCTATTGAATATGACAATATTTACACCTTCCAAAAAATATAGGCAGTTATACCTTAACCAATTTCCCATAAAATAAATACAATGTAACTTATGAATCATTCGTCTTTAAGCAATGCAGGTTGCAATAGCCATTAATTCCACTCATCTTTCTTGGCTTAGGTAGCCCTTAATGTGCTCCTGGCAATGCTGCCACAGTCCTTTCATAAAGTGAGTCAGTCGCAGAATGGCAACTGGTCACAGGCAGCAGAATCTATGGACAGCTGGCCTGACAGTATTTGGTGGCAATGTCTTTTAAAATTTTTATAAATATCTTAAATGAATGGGGCCAAACCTATAAATTTAATTTTTTAAAATTCAGACATAGGCCATTTTGGCCCACGAGTCAGTGCTGCCAAATTTATACCCAATTAACCTATACCTACACGTTTCAAACAGTGGGAGAAAACTGAAGTCCCCAGGAAAAACCCATGCAGTCACGGGGAGAATGTACTAACTCCTTATACTTGGAGCAATACTGAGAGTGAGGAGTAGATATAAAGTATTTCTGTTCCCTTGGCTCAGTTAATTATGAAACATTCCTGGATTCATTGGAAAGTGCAAGGACAGGGCACCTGGCCTTCAGTATGTTCCAGACTTGTGTACCATTGCAATATGGCTCAAGTGAATGTCTGGATGTGTGTTTGCATGTTTTTGAACTGAGGACCAGAGAGCACTGTTTCGTCAGGTTATACTTGTAACACTGGATGATAGTGAACTTGAACTTGGATAAGTTGGAGAATCTATTGCCAAATGTTTTTCAGGGAAGGCAAACTAGTTGGTTTTATGAATATGATTTAAATTATTGCAGAGTACTATGTTTTGATTCACAGAGGTCCAAGTGTGATTTGATAATGAGATTTCTTATATTCCAACAATTAACAACTGGTTCAAGTAGCATTGGGAAAAGTGAAAGAAGATTACCAATGCTCATGCTGATCATTATGTGCAATCTGTAAAGGAACATTTCAATAATCTTACCTTAAACAAGTGCACGTCTTCATTCCAAGCTTCAGAACTGAAACATTCAGTGCTGCACAATTTATTAGCCATCAGTGCTTTGAATCACTCTGAGGCCACAAAATATGATGAATTAATGGAAGTCTCTCTTCTAATCCTTAGCATACTTTGGAAGTCTGCACATAAAATCCTTTAAGATAATCTTAATCTAATTCAGAGAGATCATCACTCATTCTCAATATAAAAACACATTTGATTCACAATTACATCCTTTGGGGAAGGATGAAGTGACTTTGATATAATGCATAAGTAAAACAAGCTGAAAAGAAAATGTTGAAAATAACAAGTAAAATTTCAACTGTGAAGAAAGAAACAGAATTTTTATTAAAACCAATCTGAAATGCTAATGGGGTTTCTGTCAGTTTTCAATTATTATTTCAGCATACAATTTATTTTATCTTTTATCAGATGTCAAACCTAATTCCTTTCAAGTTGAATGTGTACTTCAATATCCTGAATAATAGATATTAAAGTAGCAAAGGTAGTTTTTTTTTAAATGAACTTTCAGATTGGGGCAGTTTTATAGAATATTCAAGTTATTTGGCATTGTATTTTCAGTTCTCCAGAAATTAATGTGCAAGTTTACACTTCTAGATGAAGGCATAAATAATAGTCAAATCAATTAGACATAAAATCATAAAGGCAAATGGATTTTATCAAAAATATAGAGATATAAGCTAAAATCTATATTTTTAATTTAAATATTGTCTGAATTAACTGTTGAATCTTATTGCTGGCACTCCACTCAGCTCTGGATTACTTCAAAAACAGCAATTCCTACATATGGTTGGTCTTCATTGACTACAGCTCATACCATTATTCCCTCAGTGCTGGTCAAGAAGCTACAAACTCTAGGCCTCTGTAGCCCCCTCTGCAACTAGATCCTTGACTTTCTCATCGGAAAACTACAGTCAGTCTGAATTGGAAACATGTCCTCCTCACTGATCATCAACCCAGGTGCACCACAAGAATGCATGCTTAGCTCACTGCTCTACTCGTTATACACCCATGACTATGGCCAGGCACAATTCCAAAGCTATCTACAAGTTTGCCAAAGACACCACAACAGTTGTCGGCAGAAGCCTAAAGACGAGCTCTCAGCGGCACAAGGACGGGTTCTTCCCCTCTGCCATCAGATTCCTGAATATTAATGAACGAAATACACTGTCTTACTTTTCGTGCACTGCTATTTAATTTTAAAAAATTTTAGTAATGTTGTAATATGGTTATAATATGAATGTTTGCACTGTGAGGCTGCCACAAAACACCGAATTTCATGACTTGTTTGTGACAATAAATTCTGATTATACAAATGTAATTATTTATTCTTGATTCACAGCCACACGACTGCTATATATTACATCATACATGCAATGGGCATAACATATAATATAAATAGATTACGTTCACTTTTTTTTACTAATGTATCTTAAATAATGTAAATGCTTTATTTCTCCACAAAAATATTTGGGAAATGTGCCATTAAAATTAAGTTATGCCCACTGGTGGTCAGGAGAGATATTGCAGGAGGGTTTCCAGGACTTCTTTGTGTACATGCTATGACACATGGGGGCAAAGGCTGGGAACACGGAGCAGTGTTTTTAAAAATGGCCAGATGAAAAAAGAATACTTCTTGAGTTATTTACGAGAGTCTGTATATATTTTAAAAATTTAGAGATACATCATGGATAACAAGCCCTTCTGCCCCATGAGTCCCTACCACCCAAATATATCCATGTGACCAATTAACCTATGAACTCCTTACATTTTTGGAATGTTGGAGGAAACTGGAGCATCCAGAGAAAACCCACGTAGACACAGGGAAAACGTAAAATCTCTTTACAGTCAGCATCGGGTTTGAATCCAGGTCGCAGACATGGTAATAACATGTGCTAGCCACTACCCTAAACATGCCACCATTGCACTATGTGCACTGCCAATTTTCTCTGTTTTTAAAAATATGCAACAAAATTCTCAGCAGAGAGTTATCAAATAGGCAGTGGGAGTGGTATCTAGACACAGAAGAACACTAACTTAGTCTTTCAAGTATTCCTTGATGAAACAGCAATATAGAGATTCTGAAGCATGTATGATGTGAGAGCCAAACTGCAAGGATATCACTTCTGCCACCTAGTGGTGGTACTAAATGAATCTCTGTTACCCCAGGACTGTTGACCGACCGGTGCCATAAGGTTAAATGATGGCAACTTGCTTGTTGTCATCATTTGCACACACTTGGACTGCCAGGAGTGCTGCACTTTCCAGGCCTCTAATCTTTACTTTTGGAGCACCAAGTTAGTGGAAGGCAGACACTTTTACAACCAAAAGCACATTGCTGGGATGAGGCCAGGAACAGCTTTCTGCTCGGAGGCAACTGCCCTGAAATAAGGATCACCTTAATCTGCTGACCCCTTTGTAGAGTATGAGCAGCCAACCACCCTATGATCCTGAGCCTCAGAAGTCACTTTGGTGAGACATTAGAATAGGTGAACACAAGGCACATGCGAGAACTCAAGAGAAGTGTGTTGTTAGGATAATGTTGACTGTCATACATTGATTTTCGGCTCTTGAATTAAAGATAATATTAAACAAAGAAGCTTTTAACTTTGTTAAAGGTAATCTAATAAGATCAAGGGGATTTTCAAATTCAGCAAACCAACAAGAAGTTACTTGAGAAAATACAATGGAATAAGTGAGGAAAGAAAATAAAACTAGAATATAAAAGTCTTCCCTGGTTCAGAAAAAAGGAAGTAATTAGTAATTCTTTATAGGCTAAAAGAAGAGAAATCTCAATAGAAATAAGAAAATGGCAGGAATTAAGCAAATATGTTGCACCTGTCTTCACATCAGAAGATTCTAAAAATGCTTTTCAGAAACTGTGAAAAACTAAGGCCTAATGAGAATGTGGACTTTAAAAATACCAATATTAATTAAAAAAGATTAACAATAGTCTTCTCAGTCAGTCCATCGGATCGAGGCTGATTTGCTTCTTCTTTGGTTTTCTGGGAACAGTATTGAGATGGCTCCTGTGGGAACCTTCATCTCTTCCACAAAGGGGGCAGGTGGTGGCTAATAATTTTTTTAAAATAAATTTAGATATACTGCATGGTAACAGGCCTTTTGACTCACAAGCCCATGCTGTCCAATTACACACAAATGATCTACACTCCTAGAACCATTTTGTTGATCAGTGTGAGGAAACTGGTGCCTAGAGGAAACCCATGAAGACGTGGGGAGAACGTACAAATTCCTTACAGACTGTCGCTGGTGCTGTAACAGTCTGTAGTGAACTGGGATTCACTAGAGGTGTCCTGCCTCCCGGCTCCTCCCACGGGAGCCCATATATAACCCGGGTTTTCTGCCCAAATCTGAAGCCTGTTCATGAACCCTTTCTGTGTTGTTAGCTAATAAAAACATTAGTTCTCCCTCCAGTTGAGTGTGAGCTTTTAATTAGGCTACAATTTTATTAGCTTATTAACAAGGATGGAGGCATTACTCAAGACCAGTATGCTGTTAATAGATCCCCAGTCCCCCGATGCGGCTGAGGAGCTTGCATATTAGCTAGACTGCTTCCAGGTCTACCGAAACGCGACCAGGAATGTCTTCCATACAGCTGAGCTGCGGAGGTAGGGATGGAGGGGTACGCAGTTGTCCGAGACTGCCTGACGTATGAGGCAGCCATCGAGGCACTAAAGGCCCATTATGTGAAGGCTCCGAACAAGGTCCTAGTGAGGCACTGGCTCACCCTACGCCGCCAACGGCCTGGAGAGTCAATTGACAATGATCTGCTGGATCTGTGGATGCTGGCTAAGAAGTGCAGGTATGAAGCCACTTCGGGCCACGTCCGGGAAGATGAAGAGATCCGGGACACCCTGGTTGCTGGGGTCCGCTCGAGGTACGTGAGGCTGCGACTACTCAAGTCGGGAAGGAAAGACCTTGCTAGCCACGTCAACCTGGCCAAATCACTGAAACAGGCCAGTCTCGAGGACAATGACCTTGAGGACAGCGAACCCGTGCTTTTGGGTGAGCACCTCCAAGGACCAACTGTTCCCACAACAGTACGCCCTGCTCTAACGACTGCCACTCCCGTGCCCAGGAGTGCTTTTTCTGCGGCAAAGGACAGCATCCTCATGCCCACTGCCCGGCCAAAGACTTGGCGTGCTCCAGCTGTGGGAAGAACAGACATTGGGCGAGGGACTGCCTCATGAAGGGAGGTCTGTGGAAGACCATGGCCTGTACTGCTCATGGATCTGATTCCAGCCCCAACCCATCTGCCCCGGACTCACCCGAGATCGCCTGCTGCGTAACCCGTTGCCTACAGAAATGGCACAGAAAGGCTCGGTGGCCATCTTGCAGTGCCCAATTTTGAATTCATTGCCATCATTATCATCGTCAGAGGAAGAAGGAGGGCGGCCATCTTGCCATGTCATGAGGTCAACTCAGGATGGAGGGGGCCACTCGTGGGAAGAACACGGTGTCTCCAGCAACTTGACATCGCACGTCATCGACCATAATGGACCTTACCAGCTCAGCAACTCAATGGAGATGGGGAAGGTAAATGAACATTTCACCAAGTGCCTGATTGACACAAGCTCCACGGAAAGTTTCATAGACTCACGGACTGTGCAAAAATATAACTTAAAAATGTACCCGTCTAATTACCGAATATTCCTAGCATCCCAGTCCCATTCAGCGCTTGTACAAAAACATTGTATAGTTCATCTGTCATTTGAAGGGGGGGAATTTTGTAAAGTTTGCATGTACATTTTAGATGAATTGTGTGCTCCAGTATTGTTGGGTCTGGACTTCCTGTGTCACCTTGGAGTTTTCTGGTCCCCTTCCCCAGTAATGGTTTGGAACGGAGGGCCCTCAAAACCAGGACACACTTGCAGCCTCTCCACACTGAACATCGACTCCCTGGCTCTGTTCCCAAACCTGTCTGCCAACTGTAAGCCCGATGTCACCAAGAGCAAGAGGTACAGTGCAGCAGACAGGGAGTTTATAAAGACAGAGTCCCAGCACCTGCTGGAGGAGGGTATCATCGAACCCAGCACCAGCCCGTGGAGAGTGCAAGTGGTGGTAGTAAAGAGGGAAAATAAGTGCAGGTTAGTGATTGACTATACCCAAACTATTACCCACACTCCTGAACGCATATCGCCTCCCTCGCATTTTGGATATGGTGAACAATATCGCACAGTATCAGGTCTATTTCACCATCGACCTGAAAGCTGCCTATCACCAGCTGCCAATCCATTCTGAGGACCGCCCATACACAGCATTTGAGGCTAATGGTCAACTCTATCAGTTCCGGAGGGTCCCTTTCGGTATTACCAATGGGGTGTCTATTTTCCAGCGGCAGATGGACAGGATGGTGGATTAGTACAGGTTGAAGACTACCTTCCCCTACCTTCACAATGTCACCCTCTGTGGCCACACCGTGGAAGACCACGATGCCAATCTCCAGAGCTTTCTCCATGCAGCTGGAGCCCTGAATTTCACTTATAATTCTGACAAGTGTGCATTCACACTTGGCTACTTGGAGAATGGCGTCATTGGCCCCGACCCTGATAGGATGCACCTCATTAGATCTCCCCTGCCCTGGAACCACAAAGGCCTTGAGGAGACGCCCAGTGGGTCCCTCAATACGCCAACAAGGTTCATCCCCTCTTAGTCCTCCAATTTGAAGGTGGCCTCATTCTGGCAGTGCATGTCAGCAAGGGAATGGGGCAGGGATATCCATGCTATTGTGGTGGACTGAGCTGAATTGCTGAATGAAATGATTTCCCAGTCTGCATCCAGTCTCTCTGAGGTAGAGGAGACCACACGAGAGCACCGGATAGAAATGACCCCTGCAGATTCACAAGTGACATGACCTTTCAAACTAGAGGGGAAGCATTTGTCTGAATCCATTTGGAGGGGATTTTCATGTCCAGTGTAAATGGCAGAAGGTGTGCAGTGCCTGCCAAGTAATGCACCAGCCCAACCCATCCCATCACATGCCTCCTGCACCATTTCTGGCAATCTGCACATACCACGTTGGCTTCCTCAGCCACTGCAGAGTCCAGAGAAAATGGAATGGAAATGAATTATCATTGACCCTGAGGGATTGCCTAAAAGGGAGAAGGAGGAGGAAAAAATGAGTATAAACTGGCACTGGCAGATCCCAGTTTCCAGTGGTAGCCTGAATGCTGATCAATGTCATCCATTATTGATCAGTGTAGTAGCACCATTAAATGTGACATTCGGCAGTTACAGCCAGACAAATACTTGCAGAAGCAGACCACATAAAAGCTGAATGTAAACATCATTCAATTCATAGGAAAGGAAGTAAAAAACAATTTCATTTCAGCTCTTTCTAATTGTACCTGAAGTTATACAACTGTCTATTATTTTAGCTTCAGTTTGAAAGAACTATCAGATACACCCACATCCATGTCACTATTGCACAAAACCACATCACCAGGAGAAATAACCAGCATGGTAGCAGCAGACATATCTAGTGGATAATTAACGCTAAGTATTTTCTTCAGCCACAAAAGGGTCAAAATTACAACAGTAAGTAGGTATCTGGAAAGTCACTAATTCAATGTTCCAGAAATAGTAGTTTATCAGTAAAACATTTGACATGATCTTTGAAAATATTATGTTACAGGATCTATGCAACGACAACATTGGTTTGACAATGACTGTGTCATCCATTATAGATCAGCAAAATAACTCCATTAAATGTTATATTTTTGACAGAATGATGGTTGTCAGAGAAGGTATAGTTCATCAGTAACGACAGCAAGACAAATACATGAAGAACTCGACCACATGAAAGATAAATGTAAGCGTCATTCAATTCAAGAGACAGGAAGAGACCAGACTGAGCCTCAAGCCTTTTATTTTGGTGTAGTTACAATTGATTGGAAATTTTCCATTTGAATAAAGTAAAGTATTTTTACATCTTGCGAGTTGCAGCATGAAAATTATCTCGAATATTTTTCATTTTAATGGAGCTGTGATTTTTTTTTAGTTTCCTCATTTGCAGTCCATTTTAAAGCAACCTTCCTAAATACAGACTTAATTAGTATCAAGAAGCAGTTTATTGCAGCCATCTTTGAGATGAACATCTCTTAGGGTGATTTATTCAGATTTGTCGGTCATTTTCTCTTTCATATATTTCGTGAATTCAGCTTGAATCCACATGAGTGGGAAAATCTACTTAAGGTTCACAAAGCAACTCAGAACTCTTAAAAAGTTTAATAAAATAGAAGAAATGGAGCAAATAAAAAAAGAATATAAATACAAGCACTGCAGACAATGTGACGTGGGATGATAAATTAAATGATTAAAGATATTTTGTGAAACCTGACCAATTGCTGTTTGCCCTGTGACTTCCTCAGCTTTGACCCTTAACGCTCAATCTTTGGTGTATGCTTCTCTCTAACTACGTGATTAATCCTGTCAAGTTCTTGTGTGAACAATTCTTTAACTTTAATCATTATTCATCCTTAAACATTACAATGTTGAAAGATGCTAATATTTATCCTAAAACCTCCAGTTTTCCAATCCCTATATTACACTGATACGTTTTGATTGTGCAATCTTACTTTTGACTTTGCTACCTTCTTCATGTTTGTTTGTTGCAAGGAATGAAAGATATTTGTGATGGGGGAAAGTTTAAGCATTCATGATTTTGAATGGTTGTTAGCTCAATCTAGTTATGTTTACCATTTTCAAACACAGATAGGGACAGAAATAGCTGCGCCACAGCCATCTTGTTATTTATACATCATACAAGAAAACCTTTGTAATGCGCGTCGAAAGAACCAAAGACATGTTGTTCCAAACCAGGGCTTTTATTAACTAAAACACTGGAACCTATCACAAGTAGGCCGACCAGTCCAGAATGACCTGGTCTGGCCAAGAGCAATCCTTGTAGACCTGCCAGTAGGTGTGGCTACACTCTCAGCCAATCACAGTCATCCTACACGACCATCTGTACATAGACACATTGGTGATAGAATCTGTACTATCACAACCTTGTTTCTAAAATTTCATTTCAGATTATTGCCCATTTGAAAAGTCCCACTCCAACAGAATTTACCACAGGATCTTGGAAAAGAATCTTAAATTTAGTTCACCATAAGTTTAGGATTTTTTACAATTTTACAGAATTGCAGGGTATGATTATTCAAGTCAAAAAGGTAAAGCTAAATGCAAAATAATTACAGTGATACTCTGAAAATTATGCGACTCAGGTAAATTCCAGTGCATAGTTCATAACTAAGTCGAGTGTATACATTGCATGTTGGTATAGAGAATGCTGTTTTAAACATTTCTTTTGAATCTCCAGTGGGAAAATGAATTCACGCTGATGATCGACACTTGCTGTCCAAATAAAATGTCATCCTTTTCTTTACTCATAGTTCAAACCAACTTAATTAATTCGACTGCTATTCTGGTTCAAGGTTAACATCTGTTTTATTTAGGAGGTTTTACATTTTCATTCTGAGTAGCAAAATGACGATAATTGCTGCACTGTTTGGCTGTAAAGGGAGAATATCCAATATCGTGAACCTATATTTTCCCTCTGTGATTGATGTTTACTCTCTTCTCATCTGACATAACATTATGAATTCATGTCCTACCACAGACTGGAGCATTCGTGTTAAACTGAAGCCACATTTGATGTTTAGAATGCATTTCCACTACTCGTGGAAACCCTTTGCTTATCAATTAACTATCTAAAGGCATCTTCAGGTGCATTCTCCGCCAAGAACCCGCCTGCAGAAGCAGAAGCAGCCCTTTGAATTGCCGTTCAGGTGGCAGCGCTAAAAGCGCAGCGCTGGCCACCTGAAGGGACAGCTGCACCGGATGCGGCTCTGAGCACACTTCGGCTCCTGTCCCTTTGGGCTGTCAGGTTTGGGATGGCTGGCTGTCAGAGCTGGGACAGCCAGCGCGGGCTATCAGCGCGGGGACATCCCACGCAGGTTGTCCCCACACTGATACCGCTACCCAGCTCTCCCAACTGCCCGACACGAGTCCCCACGCTGTGGGGCGGCCGGCACAGGCTGTCAGCGCGGGGACATCCCACATGGGTCGTCCCCACACTGATACCGCTGCCCCGCTCTCTCCCAACAATCCGATATGAGTCCCCACATGTTGGGCTGTTGGGAGGGCGTGGCAGCGGTATCAGCGTGGGGGGGGGGTGTCCCTGCGCTGACAGCCCACACCAGCTCTCCCTGCTCTGACATCCCACGCCATGGGGCAGGGGAAGCTGGGGGAGGAGCTGTCAGGCACTCGTCAGCTGATTGTCATCCCCTTAGCAGCCGCTTTCAGGCAGCTGCATTCTTGTGCAGGGGGGGACCTCAGTGCTCCAGCAATTAGCCCTCCCAGAGGAGGGTTACAAAGTTTACCTTGCAGGCGCCTCCTGCGCTTTCGAGTAGCCTCCCGACCACCGCATATTGGCATAATATGCGGCTTTACAATTGGGGATTTTGGCCACCTGAAAGTGCCTTAATAAGCCTGCCTTGAAAAGCTTTAATCTGCTTCCACAACCCTTTGAGGAAGAAATTTCCAAAGACTTCTAACCCCTTCAGTAAAAGAAAAATCTCGGTCATAAATGGGTGACCCCTTATTTTTAAAAGGTAATCCCCAATTCAAGATTCTCCATCAAGAAGAAATATCCTCTTCACCTTCTCTAGAATCAATACCCTCAGGATATTAAATGTTTTAATAAAGGTCTCTCTCATCCTTATCCTTTCCCATCAACGCACGTCTAAACCAGTGGTTTTCAAACTTTTTCTTTCCACTCACATACCACCTCAAGTAATCCCTTACTAATCACAGAGCACCTGTGGCATAGGGATTACTTGAGGTGGTATATGATGGAAAGAAAAAATTTGAAAACCACTGGTATAAACTGTTCTCAAAAGACAATCTGCTCATATCTGGCATTAGGCTAATAAACTTTCTCTCCACTGATATCAACACATTAAAATGCTTCCTTAAATAATAAGACCAATAATGTATGCAGTAATCCAGATGTTGTCTCGCCAATGACATATATAAAACTGAAGCATAACTTTCATACTTTAGTTCTCAATTTGCCAGACAATAAGGGATAACATTCCATAAGCGTTTTAATTATTTGCAGTTACCAGCATACTTACCTTCTGTGCATCATTCATGAGGACATTCCAATTCCTCCGCCTATCTGAGCTCTACAATCTATTACCATTTAGATAATATGCTTTTTTCCCTATAAAATGGGAAATAACACATTTTCCCATTTTCCATTTGCCAAAACAATTACCATTCTGTATACCTCCTTGTAACCTTTCTTACTTATCTTTGTGTCACTGGCAAAGTTAGCCACCGTACCAAATTATTTGTCCAAATTGTAAAGTTGAGGAAGCAACACTGACCTCTGGGGCCAACCCATTACATCTTAAACCAGGAAAAAAAATCTATTCAGGTCTATTCTCCGTTTCCTGTAAACTTACCAATCTTTAATTCATACCAAAACATTCTTCCTGCACCATTTGGTTTTAATTTCCACAGTATCCTCAAATGCAACAGTTTACAAAGCATTTATCAGTTTGGTGATCCCATTCAAATGAAGGCAGCTGCTCTCCATACACCAGACATTGGAATGATAAAGCAAAAGGAGCATATATGAAACATATCCAAACATATCCATGCAGTACTAGGGAAATTTTCCCTCTACTTAGTGGTGGGACCAATAGTGGAGTGGGAGGTCAGACATGCAATAAAGTAACCTCCAGTGCATGCAGAATAATTACTTTGCAATGTGGAGATGCACAATTCAGGAAAATGCTGATTGCACACTGTGTTTTGCCAGCCATTGCATATGAAATGACCACCTGCAGATCAGAAATAATCTGGGTCATTAATCTAGATCATAACTAGCTGGTTTGCCATGGCTGAAACCTGAAAAGATCTGGCTTTTTAAATGGCAGGAATGAGTTCAGAATATTCCTTCAATAAAGTGTTCAGGAAGAGAGAGCAAAGAACAAATAGGAGGGTGAAAGTGTATTGTGCAATATAATTTCTTGCATCAACTGTAGCTCACACCACAAAAATTATATAAATCTAAATCAGTAATCTCAGAAATGTGCTTTAGGTGTGGGGTATAGATTGGAACCTTTATCCATTCAGCCTGGCTCCGTGCAAAGTTGAGATCCTTCTGGGAGGACTTGGGAACATTCTGAAAAAAAATTACAAAGGTGGATTTTCCACAGGATCCAGAAATATACCTTCTGGGAAACATGATTCTTGAACTATCCAAGTACCACATTTCTGATTGTGCAGGTCCACTGTAGTCAGGAAATATATAGCAGTTACATGGAAGTCTGACACCTAATAAATACTACACAACGGAATATGGAAATGCATTCCCCTGGAGAAAAACCTTATTTTAAATATATTAGTCTGCAGGCATGACTACCCCCTTTTGGATTAAGGGTACTGAAACAATCCATCTCAACAGGGAAACGATTGGGATCAATGAAGTTAGGATGTGCGCAGACGATGTGCTCTTTTAGTTGTTTTTTTTTCTTTTTATTCCTTACCTTTGATTACTTGGTCACCTTGGTTGGTTTTTCCATGACTTTTTCCTAGGTATTTGTGTGTTTTGTATCTGAATAGGTTCTATGACTTTATTTTCCGTTGTATTGTGGTGGTGGGGGTGGGAATAAAAATGGAATCTGAATGTCACCGAAAGTGATTGTATTTTTTAAAATTTCTATGAGTCTTTGAAAATCAAAAATAAAATATTTTTAAAAATGAAGATAATAATGGAAAGAGAGGATTTCCTGGAATGATCAACGACAGGAGCTATTTGTTTAGAATAGAGAAACAAGGGAGAAGCATCTAGAAAACTGTATAGGGAGAAATCTAAAAGCTGCTAACCAGTGGAAAGGCTATCAAGAGCAAATTTGCTTGTAAATTAGAAATGTACAAAGGAATTGAATAGTGATTACGGGTTCTTCAACTCTGACCAAACGTCATTGGCAATCTGACGGCAATTCATGTTAGTCCAATAAGGAGTTAATATAATACAATAGCATAGCTATGGCAAAGTGGAAAATGTGTTATTGAGGCTTTTAAACGCTATATTGAAACATACACTGAATTGTATCTTTTCTTTAATCAGATTATATTTCACACTAATTCAATAAACCAAAAGATTGTTCCAAAAATCAACATACCAGAAAATTCTCCCTTATGTTTTTTTGTAAATGCAAACATTTTAACTGATTGAAATTACTTGGATTTAAATGCAATGTTTTTGATCATTTTTACTACACTGTGATGGTTAAACTTGTGTGTTACAAACTAAAATATATTACAATATTTAGCATATTCTATTCACTGGCAAATTTTACTCTTTCCAATTTTAATATTCCAATATAGCAGAATGTTTTTAACACTTTACTGATGAAGTTAGTTATTATCTACAGTGTTAATACAACTTATCTAATCTGTTTATTATATCCTCTGAATTCAGAACTGGCAGGATTACTGCCTCCATAAACCAGAGCAAAAATTAACAATTTTTCAGTAATACTATTTGCTTTCTAGACAACCTGCAGGTTTATAGAGACATGGAAAACAAGATCCAAGTTAGCTAAAGATACTCAAATATTTAGAATGTGGTAGATAAGCATTTTACCATGGATATTTAAAGATGTCCATCACATGACATACTTCATTTCATAGTCTATGCTTGTGAACACAAACAAAGTAATTTAATTAGAAAAAAAATCAAGGGATGTGAGGAGAGTTGGAAAGCACACTTCAATTGGCAGTTATTGAATATGATTACTGTACAAAGTTGTCATTTTTTAAACCTCCTGAAATAGACTAATTTGAGGAATTATAAAACAAAAATTTCAGAGTAGGAAGGAGTATGTATTGGGCCTGACAGCCTGTGAATGAATGAACCTTAACTTATTGGTAAAACATTTTGTTACACATGATCAGCTGCCCTTTCTGATGAAATTGTCAGATATTAAAATAAGGACATTGAATTGCATCCAACATTATGTAAACAATGAACTGAGCTTCTTGGATGTCGTAAAATATTAGAAAGTATAAGGCCAAGGTAATTTACAGTTCTGATTGTGTATTCTTTTATGTTGTTTGGCCACTTGGAGAAAAATATCTGGTTGAACTAAACTATGTGATAAATTGTGCTAAATCCTATTTTCTCATTGAAGCTTTGTGCCTCAGCCCTGGATTGTGGCCACCGCCCAGTAATATTTAATAGAAGATGCCAGAATGGGTGCTTCTTAACGACACTGAAGCTGCAGCAGTTTGGCGATCCATCTGATCTGAGAGAAGCAGTCAGATACATTCGATACAAACATCCAAATGCCCGGCTCTTCACTGTGAGTGAGAGCACAGGAGCTGGGTTGTTGCTCTCCTATCTTGGTGAGTGTGGATCCTCCAGCTACGTGACATCCGCTGCCTGCATCTCACCCATCTTCAGGTGCCAGGAGTGGTTTGAGACAGGACCTCCCTGGCTTTATCATTGGTTTTTGCTCTTTTATCAAAAAACTTGGCTGAGCAGGTGAGTCCAACCTGATTTGAAACTATTTGCTGCTTCACTAAGAAATGTGCTGATGTAAAGCAGAAGGTGTTACTTAATTAAAACTCATTGTGGAATTTTCTCCTGTGCTGTGGATACTCTTTTTCATTTTCTGAAGGATATTTATTAACATATGGCACTTTCCTGATTAAAGATCACACTCTCTGTTCTGCATGTATCCATGAATTGATGGAGGATCTGGACATTTTGAAATTATGATGTTTTTCTTTTCATTTGCTAAAAGCTAGAATAACAATGAGTGTGAGTGTTGCTGCTTTGTCATGCATTACATTCTGTGGTTTACAATCTTGCACTGTTTGTGCATGCGAGATGGCTCCAAAGAAAATGTGATGTCAGCACTGTATGAAAGGATGTTTTATTGGGGTGCAGTCACAGCCACAGCACAATCAAACTTAGACTTCTTCAAAGATTACTTACTTTTCCCCTCTGGTTAAATACAGTGAACCTTTTTACAGCATGACTTGCAGGAATGGATGATGCCCTGACTTAGATTACCTTGGGTGTTACAGCTTCCAACATCTTCCAGCAACTACTCAATAATCTTGCGATTGAAACATGATTCTAAAATTTCTATTGACATATGAAAACACACAGGAATGTCCCAGAATTCTTCACCACAATTTGTAGACGATAAGATTTTCACTCTGACTCAATGGTTCCAGAGTCCAGGGAGTCAAAGTCCAAAAATCCGATGCAAGAAATCTGGATCACCCGAGAATTCATACTTACCAAAAACTCAATTTTTAAAAATTTAGCGGGCTTTATGTATGTGTACATGCATAAACACCACAGATCCGCAGCATCAACCAGCAACCACGGTAATCTTATCACAAAGTACTTCATTTGTATACTGTATTTTTCTTTTACAATGTTCATTTTAACATAATTGCAAGCATTACACTTTTTTGCAGTGAAAAAAACTTGTTGTTTACATTTTTGTCAAGTATTGACTTTATTTTTCTTTAAAACTGCTCATTTTGATAAATGAAGCGTGCTGTATTTGCTGATGAATAAACTATCCAAATTTACCTGTTCATCTCTTCTTTACTCCTTTTGCATTTTAAAACTACTGCCTGAGAATTCAGAAAATCCAAAATTCCAGACCAACTCAATTCCTGAGCAGTCCAGATTTTAGGATTTTTACTGTACATTTTTTTTTTCTGAGGCATTTCTCATGCTATTCAAAAGAAGATATAAGTCCATCCTTCCAGGTGGTGTTTGAGAGATTCAAATGAGATCTGAGACCAAATCCCAGCAAATCAAACACAACTCTATACGGTCTGGTTAAGATATTATTGATGGTGATTTGATTATGTCAGTGCCACTTAAAGTCAAGTGGAGAAGTGATTAGAGTCTCCTTGTTGGAGATTACCATTACCTAGAACTTGTGTGGCACAAATGTGACTTGACATTTATCGTTTCAAGCTTTAATGGTGTTTAGGTCTTGTTACATGCTGCTTCAATCTACTTCATTATTGGAAGAACGACAAATTACACTGTGATCACATTGTTTCACTGAAAAGAGTACAGAAGCACTGAGGAGTTCAGTCGGAAAGGAAGATAATCATTTATCCGAGTTCTGAGAATCAATCCCAAAGTAGGTCAGTGAGCAGATGGCATTGACTCATCAGAACTTGGTTCGCATTTGGGTAACTGAATGAGATGTGGCTTGTGAAGGTAAAGGTTGTGATTGGGAGGATTCTGTGCAGTGTGTATGAACTGAGTGTTCTTGGGGTATGTGCACATAAGACACTCAAATGAGTTGCACAGGTTGTAACTGTTGTTAAGAAGGCATATGGTGTGATGGCCTTCATTCACCATGGGATCACGTCCAAGATCTATGTGGTAATATTGCAGCGATATGCCTTTTGTTAGACCCCACTTCAATTTTGTTCACCTCACTACAGGAAGGATGTGGATACTGTAGAGGAGATTTACAAGGATGTTGCCTGGATTGGAGAATAGGTTGAGTGAACTTGGCCTTTTCTCCTTGGAACGATGAAGGATGAGGGGTCACCTGGTGGACAAGATGATGAGAATCAGAGACTGTGTGGATAGGCAGAGGCTTTATCCTAGACCTGAAATGGTTTAACACGCAGGGGCATAGTTTTCAGTTGCTTGGGAGTAAGTGCGGGGTTGGCGGGAGGGGGGGGGGGTTGTTATAGGTATGTTTTTCACACAGAGAGTGGTTGGTGTATGGAATGCACTGTCAGCAATGGTGGTGGAGAACAGTACAATAGGATATTTTGAGGCTATTTGATAGGTACATGGAATTGAGAAAAATGTTGACTTATGTAGTCGGGAAATTCTAGGCAGTTGTTAATGTGGAATATTAGGTTGGCACAACACTGTGGGCTGAAAAGCCTATTCTGTGACTATGTTCTAAAATAGAAGGCTGAGATTATGAACCACAGTCAATAATCACAGTTCAGAGTCAGCCACCAAAATGAAAGCCTCTCAAGAATCACCAGTGGCTATAAACTGAGGATGGGAAGAGTGGTGATGCTGCAAAAGCATGGGAGGAACCAAGCAAAGATTCTCATAAGGGTTGACCCAGAAGGATGAGGATGTGGTTGATTATTTCAAAAACTGCAGAGTAGTCAACAAGAGAGTAAATAATGCTCTGCAGTCACTGTCATGGAGTGGGCAATGTGTGTTTCAATGGAGATGATTACGTACTTTTGGAAGGAAGAATCCTGAATGGAGAAATTCAAGTATGACATTTTGAGAAAATAGATCAGAGAATTGGGAAGCCACAATATGTTCAAGGATTTTACATGAAAAGGGGGCATGAGATTGATCGACTGTTTACTGAATGCCTTTTAATGTTTTGTGTGTGTGTGTGTGTGTGTGTGTGTGTGTGTGTGTGTGTGTGTGTGTGTGTGTGTGTGTGTGTGTGTGTGATGAAAAAGTATTTCAACAGAAATAAAAATCCAATTGTCAAATATAAAACTGATTGTTAGATCATAAAGTAGATGATGGAGAAATTTTCATAATAGAAAACTAACAAAGTTTAGGTTAATTGTGACATTAAAGGCCTAATTTTTAATATTCTTGCCAACTCTAGGTACACAACTGTGCTGGGGGAGATTATTGACATGGATAAGTTGTTTGCCACTCGGACCTTGAAGGAATTTGAAGAGGTGTTGTTCTGCCAAACGAAGAAGAGCAAATTGTGTTGGGACATATATTGGGAGAAGAATGATCCTTTGCGAGATGTGGATGAGGTTGCAGTGCCGGTGCTATGCATTTGCAGCCAGGATGACCCCTGCCGAGGGGACCCAGACACAACCGTGCCATTTGAGCTCTTTGAAACCAATCCTCATTTTTTCCTACTGTTGACCAAAAATGGTGGCCATTGCGGATTCTTGAAGAGTGCATCCTCTGTCTGGAGCCATGAGGTATTGCTGGAGTATTTTAAGTCCGTCAGTGAATTCTTTGTGACAGAGGAAAGAACAAAAAGTTTTTCAAAAAGAAAATGTTCAGGGGCTGTGACCTCTAAGCCTTATAAATGTGGCAGAGATAACAGCATCAAAGGAGACTCATTTTGCTCTCACAATATTCATGAAATTTTCAGCTGGCAGAGGTCCTACACCAGGTGATTAAAAATTTGGACCTGTCAGGAAATGATGGCTTGTGTTGACCATAAAGGTCAAATTCATACAACTCTTTTTTTTTAGGTGGCCCTGAAAATGGTATTCCATTAGCATGGACATTGGAGCAACAGTTTTAACTAAGGCCTCCTGTTGTTGAGCTTTAAGCTTTTTACCTGGCAATTTAATTTCCAGACATGTAGGAAAAGATTTTTAATTGTTGGTGGATATACACTTCCAACATTTCAATAATATTTTAAGCTTTAACGTAATTTATGTAATTAGGCTAGGCTCTAGAAATTGTCAATGTGTTTGTGCGTTCTAGCCATAGTTTAAGACTTTCTCCATAAACAGGGTACTGTTTGCTATAGCAACGATTCATGTTAATGAAGGTTGACTTTTATATTCTGTCTCGCTTTATTTGGTAATTAACCACTTATCCTTCAATCAAACATCAAACAAGACTGCCAAAACTCAAGGGATATGTTAGCCTTAGCTTTTGTATTATCCTCAATCCAGTTATTAAAATAAAAGTAGCCATGGGGTTTACTAATGATTATTTTCTGGCTTAATGTAGTTTGAACTTAGATTTTCAGTGATCTAATTTTGAAATTTAACATGTTTAATCATAAATGCACAACAATTACAGTTATATTAAGAGGACATTGAAATCACATGTTTATTTGTTGTCAACAACACAATTTTGTATATTTAATATGTTTATGAAAAAATAATGTTGCTATCTTGTTTGATACATCTTGTGGTTTTTCAGCTATATTTATTGTATCAATGCAATGTGCTTAAATATTAATGTTTCTTGCCATGAAACACTCCTATTTAAACTGAAGTGTTCATAGAAGGAAGTGTCCCTTACCTTTTAATCTTCATATTTGAAATAAAACATTCAGTATCACCAGCTTTCTACACCTGATGGCTGAAGGAAGTAATAGAACGAGCTAAAAATAGTCACATTAAATGGAAATTTATAATATTTTTATTACATGCATTTCTCTTATCAACTCCCAATTAAAACTACAGTTAGTTATCCTTTTTGCAAGTCTTCATTGTCGGAGGGATTGAATTTAGGAGCACAGAGATTATGCTGCAACTGTACAAGGAGGTACTGGTGAGGCCACATCTAGAGTACTGCATACAATTCTGGTCTCCTTACTTGAGGAAGAATGTCCTGGCTTTGGAGGAGGATCACCAGGTTGATTCCAGAGATGGGTGGGTTAGTTTATGAAGTCATGCACTTCATTAAATTCACTGGAATTTAGAAGAATGAGAGGGGATATTCTAGAAATGTATAAAATTATGCAATTGTAGTGGCTACTACAGTAGATGCTACTAAATAAAGACAAAGATAATCAACTCAAGACTGGTTTAATGCAGACATACACAGACCTTTTATTCTCTGCCTGTTAATGAGCTCATTAGTGAACAGCTGCTGGTCCACAGGACCAGCAGATTAAAGCTATGAGCCATTAGTGCCCTGTGCCTTTGGGATCTGCTCACTGTACTTTAGTACCCAGCACTGTTAGCCTGTGATGTGTCAGGTAAGTCTGTGAACTGATGGTGGTGGTTTGCAATACTGTGCTGTGTGCCTGGTACATAATATTAAAGATTAAAATGAAGACAGAGTTGGGTAAGCTGTTTCCATTGGTGGGAGAGATGATAACTAGGGGATTAGAACTAGCTTCAAGATAGTACATTTAGGGTAGAGATGAGAAAGAACTGCTTTTTCCAAGAGGGTGATAAATCTATGGAATTTGCTACCCATTGAAGCAGTATAGGCAAGGTTGGATAGATTTTTTACAGAGTAGGAGAATTAAAGGATAGGGGTAGATAGAGATGAGGCTTCCTGAACTGCTTTTCCAAGAGGGTGATAAATCTATGGAATTTGCTACCCATTGAAGCAGTATAGGCAAGGTTGGATAGATTTTTTACAGAGTAGGAGAATTAAAGGATAGGGGTAGGTAGAGATGAGGCTTCCTGAACTGCTTTTCCAAGAGGGTGATAAATCTATGGAATTTGCTACCCATTGAAGCAGTATAGGCAAGATTGGATAGATTTTTACAGAGTAGGAGAATTAAAGGATAGGGGTAGGTAGAGATGAGGCTTCCTGAACTGCTTTTCCAAGAGGGTGATAAATCTATGGAATTTGCTACCCATTGAAGCAGTACAGGCAAGATTGGATAGATTTTTACAGAGTAGGAGAATTAAAGGATAGGGGTAGGTAGAGATGAGGCTTCCTGAACACTTATGGATTTTGGGAAATTGATCATGAAAATCACCTTAAAATTTTCCTATCCAGTACTGATTTTTAAACATAACCAATTTTTGTGATTTCCTATCTATTACAAGCACCCAAATCCATGAAGTGCAATGTGTCATTGAAAATTCATTTTTTGTGCTTGCACTTGGATTTCTTCCCCTGCTGATTTTGGTTCAGTCAATAATGAACCTGGTGAAAGGTTTCACTAGGAATATTGTGACCATGGACAAGCAGTATCAGGGCAACTGGAATCCATTGATTCCAAGCTGTTCACTAACAAGCTCATTAACAGGCAGAGAATAAAAGGTCTGTGTATGTCTGCATTAAACCAGTCTTGAGTTGACTACCTTTGTCTTTATTTAGTAGCATCTACTGTAGTAGCCACTACAATTGCATAATTTTATACATTTCTAGAATATCCCCTCTCATTCTTCTAAATTCCAGTGAGTACTTTCCCAGATGATTCAATCTCTCTTCATAAACTAACCCACTCATCTCTGGAATCAACCTGGTGATCCTCCTCCAAAGCCAGGACATTCTTCCTCAAGTAAGGAGACCAGAATTGTATGCAGTATTATTGTTGGACACTGAGATGAGAGGCATCAGATGCCAAGTACAAATGATATCAGTGGCAAAACATTCTTAGGTTTGTTGAACTAATGCAATGTGCCAGTACCATTAAGTGATTAAGCATGCTAAATTCAATAAAAGTTAATTGAATGTTTCTCAGGCTTCCTACATGATGCAGCAAATCTGAAATTATCTTTGGGTTCATCTTGAAATTGACTATCATAATCCCCAATTTTTTTTTCAGTAAGCAAGCCTTTTGGTGGAAAAAAAAATATTGTCCAGTATAACCATTGCAACTGTAAAAAGTTTCTCTTGATTTCAATGAGGACACACATCCTGTAACAATAACTCTTTGTTCTGGAATCTCCACTGTTAAAAATATCCTTTGCTACAGCAAGTGTATTCTTTATGCAAGCACCCCATTGCTAACTTCAGATGTGGTCTCACTTCAGGTCCATATGAATACAGCAGAATTCCTCTCATTTTTAAATCTACTCCTGAGCAATAAAGGCTGAAATATTACTTACATGGAATGCAATTGTTAACTTTTTGTGATTCAGGAACAAGAACATCCAAATGCCCCTGAATATCAAAAGCAACTAGATTCTCACTTTAAAAAAAAAAAATCCTATTTTTCCATTTTCTTTATACTGAATTTTTAAAGATCCTTTATATCTTTATAGTTAAACAGGTATACACCTATGCTCAGATAACCACAATCAAAAATCACAGCTGTAATTTTAAATGTATTCAATGGAGTTATGGATACAGTTTCTCCACTCATGTAGGTCAATTCCTGCATACAAGTCACTGAAATGACAGGCACTAAGATGGCAAAACAGCACAAAATGTCATGTGTTGGAATGTATCATTATCTCAATTCAGTGGGCTTTTCATTTCTATTAAAGTCCATTTGGGTATCCTCCAGATCATCTATGGTGGCAAAATGCCAAACACCAGAGCTCTAGTTCATTATCTCCACATAGATTGGATTGCCCTGGATCTTACACTGGAATTTTCCAAGGTAACCTTCTACCTTGGAATGATTTTTTTTTTCCCTGTAATGTACAAGTGTAGTCAATGGACATCTACAATGTATTTCATTAATATTCAGCAATGCTGCTTGCAAGGAAGCTGAGTCTAAATGGAGTCCAGATCAAGGAGATTAGATTTGGAGTGGGGGAGAATAGAGCTAAAGAGAGGGGGATGTTGGTGTGGTGAGGGTAAGGGTTGGGGGGGGGGGTGTTGGGTTGGGTATGGAGATGAACTGTATAGAGGAGGATGTTGGAATATAAAATGTGGAGATGGAAAAAAGAAAGGGAAAGGGATGGGAACAGGAATAGAGGAAGGCAAGGTGAAGAGATTGGTAAGAAATAAACAAGGGAATTATAGACATGAGGTGAGATTGGGATGAATGGGCCAGTTTGTTTTGAAGAGTAAACTTTGAAAGTTATAAAATCCTGTCAGTGCTGGATAGACGAGACAGAGGACAAACATTCCTGCTGGTGACGTCCAAAGCTAGGGATCACAGCTTAAGGTTATGAGGTGAGCCATTTAGGACTGAATTAAGGAGAAGCTTCTTCACTCAGTGGTTAGGTGTGGAATTTTCTACAACAGAAGGGTGTGTAGGCCAAATTATTAAATAAACTAAAGGAATTAGATGTGTTTCAAACAGCCAAGGAGATCAAGGGATATGGGGAGAAAATGTACATATTTCTGAATTTCAATGAGCAATTATATTAAAAGTAGAAAATGGTCAACCCCTAATCATTTTTCAGGTGCAATGATACTGTGGTAGTAGATGTAGAACAGAGGATTGTTGCAGTCACAGACTACCTTGAAAGATGTCATTTAGTATAGGATCAGAGGTGTGGGTGTAGATGACCATAGGTTTTTATAATCCCAGTTACCCACCTTCACTATTGTTTGATGAAATAAAATCAAATTTGAGACGGCACATACAACTGGAGCACCTTGAAGTGATCACTTCCCTTCCCTAATTCTAATCTTTTACTATTATTATGCAGTTGTTCAGTTTTAATCCTGTCCAGTATTTGAAGTCCAAGGACCAATGTATACCTGTTCCCTCTGAGGAAACAATTTCTCTGTACCTTCTTCTTTCATTATGATATAATTCTTATAATATCTAGATGTAAAGATTCACCAAGCCATTTTTCAGGGATTCTATTTGTAGATTCACCAGGATTGATACCAAGAGTTAAATTATGAAGACAATTTATAAATTCAGAATGTTAAAATTAAAGTGGTTAAATAACAGGATAAATTCTGAAGACATAGCTGTTGAAAGATTCACAGCCAATGGAAGGGCTGGTTATGGAAGAATGGACCATTGAAAAGGGGAAAGGAGAATACATGATAAAAATCAGCAGCTTGAAAACAAAATCATTATTTCCAAAAAAACTAATCTCCTTAGCCTGCAAAGACAGTGAACTTCATTTAACTTTGGCAGACAGAATAACTGTCTAGACGGATGTGAAAGTCATGCTCTTCATTAAATTACACAGTGAGTAAGTTCTCTTTGTATTCCTTTTAACAAATTGGTTCTTATTTTCTCCTTCCTCTCAAGTTTCAAAATTAAGTTCAATAGAGACTGTTTTCTGAACGCAAAATTGGCAGCTATTGGTTTGTACACTGGACAACAAACTTCCCTTGGGATTATGGCCCAAAACAATGCCAATACTAAGTTAGCTTTTAATATCAACTTTTACTTGATGCCTACAGATGAGTTAACATTTAATTTTAATTTATAGATACACTGCACTGCTTACTGTACAAATACACCCATGTGACCAAGTATCCTTCTAACCCTGTACGTCTTTGGAATGTTGAAGGAAACTGGAGCACCCAGAGAAAATGCATTTGGACATGGGGAGAATGTACAAACTCCTTACAGAAAGTGCTGGATATGAACTGGGTTTCCAACGCTGTAATAGTATTGTGCTAACTGTTATATTAAAATCAAGATATCTTGAAGGGCTCAGACCTGAAATGTCAGTAATATATTTATCTCCTCTGGATACTGCGAGACCGTCTGAGTTCCTCCAGCATCTGTTTTTTCAAGCATCTGCAGGCCTTTCGTGTTTCACTAAAATCAATAAATAAATTATAATTATCTATAAATGGCTGTCACTTGTATAAGTATTATACGGCTGTGAACAAGAAATAATAAAATGAGAAAACTAATTTTCTTTGGAATTTGCACAGCTAATATTAGTGCTTTAAAAGGTCTTCAAATGATTGTTCACTATGGTTCCTGTCAGAGCTTGAAAGATGCATTGAGTCGCAGTAGTTTTTAGAGAGGCAGTGGGCTCTTGTCTCATTTAGATCCACTGATTTCCTTTTTGCAACCTAACCCTTAAACAAAATTGATCTGATAAATAATTGAATTTTGGCTGAATTACTAATTAAGCAAATCGAGCACAGTGGGGAAAGAGACTCGAGAATAGGGAAGCAAGACATTATTAAAATATTATTAATAACTACCTGAGAGATTATCAATATCTGACCTTCATCCTTTCTGCTTTTAAACAGTCAGTTAGAAGCAGCCTGGGGCCATGCATTGACTCTTGTTGATGTGACATTATTACATACTGCCTGTCAAATGCATCTTATAAAGAGCAAACAAATGATCAATTGCACCTTTCGTTTCAGAATAGCCCACAGCTAAATAGCCAGGAGCATGACGAGAAGATCCATTTTTTTCTGATGTCAGCCAGTCATGACAATAGTGAATCATGCTGTAGAAATACTAATGTCTCAGCCACAGCAGAAACAAGTGCCATGTCTTTGGTCATGAAGCCTGTTCAGTGAGAAAAGGAAGGGAGATGCCAAGGGCAGCTATTTGGAGGTGCATTTCTGTTTCCAGGTACCCTATAACTGTGTGGCTCGGTACTAAATAGCACCACCTACAAATTTGCCAATTATACCATGGTAGTGGGTTGTATAAAGGAAGGGGACGAGCAAGCATAACAGATGGAAATTGAAGATGTGGCTGAATGATCCACCAACAACAACCTTGCACTCAATGTCACCAAAACTCAGAAGCTGATTGTTGAATTCAGGAAAGTTAGAGGTATACAATCCAGCGATTTGGGGATCAGAGGTGGAGAGGGTGAGCAAATTTGGGTTTCTAGGAGCCACTATCTCAGAGGATCTTTGCTGGACCCCACAGGCAAATGGCATAGTGAAGAAAGCAAGTCAGTGCCTCTACTTTCTCAGGAGTTTGCGTAGGTTTAGTATGACAACAGAAGCCCCTGAAAATTTCTACAGCGGTGTGGTGGAAAGTGTGCTGACCAACAGCATCACGATCTTGTCTGGGAACACCAATACTTCTGAGTGTAAATCCCTCCAAAAGGTAGTGAACACTGCCCAGTACATCTACAGGAATGCTGTCGTCAGAGGGCAGCAGCAAACATCAAAAACCCACACCACCCAGCATTTGCTCTGTTCTCACTGCTGCCATCAGGAAAGAGGCATAGATGCCACAAAACTGTTCTGTGGCTTGCAGTAACTTAAAAGAGGGTCTGAGTGTTTGTCTGATATCACTGAATGTTCTTTAACCATTAGAACAGCAAAATGAACAAAGACATAACACATCAGAATTTTCATCATCATTTGGCACCAATGACTAAAGAAAATTTCATGATTACTCTGAGGGTCAAGGTAATTATCTCCTCACCCTGCAGCTCATCCCATTTCAGCCATATCAAGTTTTTCCTTCATCTAGTTATGACAGTTGAGAAGAGTTCAATGCATACACTCGTTCACACCTGCAAAAACCCATACTTCATTGTCTAATTGCTTGATAATATCTTTTTTTGGCTACATTTTTAGTTTCTATGGTAACCTGGTCAATTTATTATAAGTGTTGAAAACCTTTGCCAAAGTCACTTATTAACACATACCTTCTTGAAGGACAATTTGGCATTCAGCAGGAAGAAGAAGAAATCAATACTGGAGGAAGTCTGTATTGTAAAGAATCCATGGATCACAATTAATATTGGTGGAGATGACACATATTTACCACCTCCTTATTTAACTCAAGGTAGATTGGTGAGATAAACCTAAATAGAATGGATTCTCAGTCATTCTTAATTTGCTAAATACTAGGCATGGCCTAATCAAAATAGTGGTTAGGCCGCACTCAGAGTATTGTGCATAGCTCCAGACATGACAATTACAGGAAGGATGTGGTTGAATTAAAGAGAATGCAGAAGAGGTTCATCAGGAAGTTGCCAGAACAGGCGCACTTTAGTTATGAGAAGAGATGGAACAGGTTGAGCTTGTTTTGGCTGGAATATAGGATGACCCAATAGAGATGTCATAGATAGTGTAAATAGTCAAAACCCCTTTTTTCCCCTGCATGGAAGGAATATAAAAAGTAAGATATTCAGGGGCACTTTTTTTTTAAAAAAAAAAAGATTGTGGTTTATACCTGGAACATGCTGCCAGAGGAGGTGATGGAATTGGATACATTCACTAAATTTGATAGGTATTTAGAGAGACACTCAAATAATCAAGGCTCGGTAGGATATGGTCCGAATGTGGGAAAACGGGATTAGCTTAGATGGCCAGAGAAGGTCAGTATGTACTTGGTGGAGTCAAGTTCCTGTTTCTGTGCTGTATAACTGTAAGACTGTGTGACTCTTAATTTGCAACTTAAATAAGAATTGGAAGAAATCATGGGAATGTTCTAGGAGAGACTGACCTGGAGGGCCAGCTCTTATTCCATCTCCTCTGAAGAAGATAGGTACAGAATTCTAAGGCTTAGCCTTAGAAATATATACTGGTATCTGTCAGTAATTTTGGCATCATTTTAAAGAAAATATTATTGCGTAAACAAAATTCAAAGAAGTTGAACACAAAATGTTGGGTTTTCATTTCACTGTTGTGTGGCTTTTGGGAGTGTTTCTACGAATTTGTCACCATTCAGCAAAATGATTTGCTAAGATAAAATTAAGTTTCACATTTCTTGAAACATATCCACATTGTTCAAGAGGAGCAGGGAGCCCAAACAAAAGTATCCTTGGATATTGTGGGGACCTATAGAAGAAATTGCTGGGATCCTGGCAGAGATATTGATATAATCATTATATTTAGGCAAAGTACCAGAAGAGCAGAGAGAGAGTCATGTTCTGCCTTTATTTCAGTCGGGCTGCAAGGCTTTTTGTTGGCAAAAATTGACATGTATGGTGTATATAACTTTCTATTATTGCATGTCAATAAAAGGAATCTTGAACCTTGGACAAACTACAGACTAGCGAGCCTAACATTTGTGGTGGGAAAGTTACTGAAGGGGATTCCAAAAGATGTATATATTTGGAAAGGGAAGGACTGATGAGAGATATTAAACAAGGCTTTGAGCATGAGAAATAGTCTCAATTTTATTTTGAGGAGGGGGCCAAGAAGATTGATCAGCAGAAGGCATTAGATGTGATCTACATGGACTTCAGCAAGGCTTTTGACAATGTCCCACGTGGTTGGGTGACCCACAAAGGTAGATCACATGGGATCCAGGTTGGAGGTGTGAAATCAGTGGAGTTCTGTAGGAATTGCTGCTGAACCACTTATTGATGAATTTAACTGAGAATGTAATGCAGTTATTAAGTTGTGGGTGACACCAGAATTGGAGGTATAGTGTACAAAATCAAAGGTTATCCAAGGAATAGCAGATGGAATTTAACTTGCACAAGTGCAAAGTGATGCATTTTGGGAAGTCAAACAAGGGCAGGCCTTACAGAGTAAATGGCAGGATCCTAGAGATTGTTGTAAATCAGAGAGACATATGTCCCGAAAGTGGCAATGTGAGTCAAAAAAGGTGGTAGAAATTGCTTGCCTTCATTGAGGACAGGAGTTGGGATGTCATGTTACGGCTGTATAAAACATTCGTGAGACCACACTTGAAGTGTTAAGTGCAGTTCTGGTTGCCTGACTATAGGAAGGATGTCATTGAGCTGGAAAAGGTGCAGGAAAATTGACGAAGACGTTGTTGAGATTGGAGAGTGTGTTTTAAGGAGAAACTGGATAAGCTGTGACTTTTTGTCTCCTGGAGTGTAGGAGGCTTTGAGGAAATCTTATAGAGGTACATAAAATGATGTGACATAGATAAGGTAATCAAACGGTCAGTGATTATCCTCAGGGTAAGGAAGTCAAAAAATACAGGTTAAAGGTAAGAGGAAAAATTTAAAGGGGACCGGAGGGGCAACTTCTTCACACAGAGCTATTAGATTTGTTGAACAGGGTACCAGAGGAAGTTTAAGAAGTGTGTATAATTATAATATTTAAGTGTTATTTGGGGACAGCATGGTTAACGTAGCAGTTAGTGCAATGCTGTTACAGCATTAGCGATTGGGCAAGGTTTGAATCCCACGCTGTCTGTAAGGAGATGGCATGTTCTCTGTGTGGGTTTTCTCGGGGGGGGGGGGGGGGTTCCAGTTTCCTCCCATTGTTTAAAATGTACTAGAGGTTGTAGGTTAATGGGGTGTAATTGGGTGGCACGGGCTCGTGGGCCATGGGCCAAAATGTCTTTTACCATGCTCAATGTCTAAATTTATAAAAATTTATATGAAAAAAAAATTGGACAGCGATTATGGATAGGAAGTTTTTCAAGGGATATGGGCCAAATGCAGGCAAATGGCATGAGGACAGGTCGGCAACTTGGTTGGCATGTCTGAGTTGGGCTGAAGGCCTGTTTCTGTGCTGCATACTGAGTCATAATCTTGAATCATTCAATTTAATTTGTTCCAAATGCCTAATGCAGAACCAGCAGCATTACTCAGCAGAAATTGTTCAACATCATTTATTAGTTAATTGATGACAATTTTATTATAAAATTTACTCAGTATTGGGAGCAACATTTTCAGTACTTGTTGCAGTTAATTCCAAGCTTGATCCAGACATTCCCAGAATTCTCTAGTTTAAACTATAAGTGCTAAAAAAATAAAGGAACCTTATCTCATGAAACAGAAGTGAAGAAATTCTGCAAGGATAAAAATCCTATCTAGCTTTTGGTTAAAAAAAAATCCCAAATTCAGCAGAAACCATTGATTTTCTATACTTGCAGAATCAATCTTTTCCAAAGGACTGGACATTTCCAAAGGGTATAATTTGTTTCATAGAATACCTTCCTCAGCCTTGTTTCTTGAACTGCAAAATAATAAAAATTTGCAAGAAAATGTGGCCCTGAGCATTGTATTTTTGCCTGAAATTAAATTCTAAATTTTGATGCATCATCATGATCTATATTGTTCAACCTCAAGAAATTTTCATTCAGACATTTATAAGACTCTGTAAGAGATCAGAATCATCGGCCTATCGAATGGATCCATGTAGCTCCTATTAAGGAAGGAAAAAGTGCATAAATTTTAACTGGGTTAAATTCTGCCAGGAACCTTTTCCAGGAAATGGGCAAGGGTGCTTTGATGCAGCATTTACTTTTGATGATACTTTGCAACTCACACATCTAATAACATTGCAAGTGTGTTTCATTCATGCAAGCATAAATTGGAACTTTTGCACACTACCTATCACCTTAATTGAAAATAATAAATAAAATTAGGAGCATGTTTTGCTGTAATGTGCCTTTTTATATAGTTCACATTAGAACTCCTGCTATGGACTCTGCCTCTTTGAGTATTGTAATGTGCTTCGAAAGAACCAAAGACTTGTTGATCCAAACCAAGGCTTTTATTAACTAAAAGACTGGAGCATATCACAAGGAGGTCGACCAGTCCAGAATGACCTGGTCTGGCTAGGAGCAATCCTTTAAGACCTGCCAGTAGGTGTGGCTACACTCTCAGCCAATCACAGTCATCCTACACTACAATCTGTACCTATGTATATATAGACATTAGTGATAGAATCTGTACTATCACAAGTATATTGTTACGGAATGTTAATAAAATTATGATCAAATGTATTTTAAATGGATAAGATTGTGAAGTTTAGTTATCGGGTCACATTTCACAAATAAACATCTCATTTGCCATGCTAGAGCTATGTAAGGGTAGACTTCATGTCTGCAGTAGGCTTTGCAAAGATAATGGGAAGTGCTCGCGAGAGTTTCACAAGTAGATGTTAATGGACCAGCATGTTTGAATGGTGTCAAAAACCGAGAAATAATTTGGTTGCTAAACTGGTGCCAGAGTTTTAAATTTCTGGTTGAAGTTTGGTGCCCTAAGAGGGGCCAGGTGGTTTTGCAAACCGAGAAAACATCCAATGTTTGGGAGAGTATTCTGCAGCAGTTTGCAGACTTGCTGCATGATCCTAGTTCAAGATGGGGTTTGAGTTCTGAGTTCAGCCTATTCTAAATCTCTGTAGTCAATTGCAGAGGTTGTGGCTGGTTATTGTGTTTCTCCTGAAATAGAGGAAAAAGGAGAATTCCTTGAGATAACCTGGAAAAAGAGGTTACTTTTTAGGAAAACCCAAGAGGGTACAATTTTCTTTGGTAAGGCACTTCAATTGCTAATTGAATTAGATCAATTTGTGTGTCCAATGAACAACAAATATCTCTCTGAAACCAACAAAGACCATTCTGAGCAGTAACAACTTAAGTTAAAGCACTAGAGCCTGGTGAATATAATAACTGTTTAATTCTGTGCACTGTATGAAAGATTACCTGATACCAGTGAACTTGGAGAAATGAAAAATTAATGATTGGACAGTAAAAAAGAACTTTCCTGAACACACAAACATTACATACATGTGTGCTTAGAATTAGAAGGGGGTTGTTAATAGCAATAAGTTGAGTATTAATCTCATTGTTATGTATAAAGAAAATAAAACCAATTTTGTTTAAGTAGCTATTTGGTGAATTTCTGTAACTGCTGGTTTTTGAGTCATTTGGGCTCAACTATATTGCACCTTGTCAAGACCATATGATCAAGAGGATGATGCTTAGATATACAAAGATCATTATATCCTCCTTTCCTGCATTTTCACTCACCTTCACATCAGCATTTCATGCAGTTGTTCTGTTTTTAATGTCCAATCTACTTCCCAGAGATGGCACTTGTAAAAATTCTAGACAGGATGTAACTCTATGATTGGGAGCTTTTTAATTTACTTTTTCTGGCTTTATGTAATCCTGGACATTTGATCATGTGACAATGGATTACATGATATTCAACTCTGGTACTCCTTGAAGAATAGCTCAGGCCCAAAAATGGGTTATAAATTTTTAACTCCTATGGATGCTGTGAGACCAGCTGAGGTCCTCCAGCATTTTTGTATCTTCACTACAATCAGTGTCTGGAAACTTTTGTTTTTCACCTCATAATAATTACCCATAGTTTACCATTGATATTCCATTTCCTTTAAAATAATTGGGCCAAAAATCTGCATTTTCTTTTACTGTTCTTGAGGCAAACTAAAGACCAAAAGGCCATATTAATGCATTTTATTTGTGACTGCTCTTATATTTTGGAAAAGTGACTATGGACGGAAAACCACAAATGTAATATCCCTAATCAAGAAAGATGAAAGGCAAAAAGGTAGAAAATGTAGTGTAGCTTATGTGACATCTGTCATTTGGGGAAATGTTGGTGTAATGAAGGATCTGGGTTTCCTTGTATGTGAAGAACACAAATTTGCGATGCAAATAAGCAAATAATTAGGAAGGGAAATGGAACACATATTTTACTGCAAAGAGGGTGAAAATAGAAGTAGGGAAGCATTGCTACAATTGCAGGAAATTTATGAGACTATGCTTGCAATATCGAGCACAATCTTAATTTCCCAATTAAAGGAAAGATATCCTGGCCTCACAAATAGTTCATTTGGTTAATCTCTGAAATTAAGGGGTTGATATATGAGGCAAAATCAAACATTAAATTTATTAGACTTTTATTCTTTGAAGATTAGAGGTATAAGAGGTAATCTTATTGAAAGCTCCGAGATTCTGCGGGCTGGGCAGAGCAAATACCAAGAAGATATTCTGCCATCTTCTCTCCCACCCACCCCCCCCCCCCCACCCCTCAACTTGGAAATCTGGAACTAAGGGACATAGTTTAAGAATATGCCAATTAAGATAGAGACAGAGGATTTAATCTTTTAGAGAGTCGAGAATCTTTGGATTTCTTAACATTATTCTTCACATAAGTAACTTAGGCTACATAAGTATGTACATGCATAAATAAATCTAGTTATGATGAAAAGTCAACATCTCCAACGTGCTGTCAAATATGACATATTAACCTTTTATCATGCTCATTTATTTCTTGAAGATACTCTAAACTTGTAGAGGAACCTTTTTTATAATGGTTCTAGAACCCAAATCATTTTCTCGTCTGACTCCTGTAAATTGGAATGATGAGAGCAAAAATATACATTTATACTAAATATGAACACAGTTTTTAGCCTTCATGCTGGAAGATTTAGAACAAGTCCTGCAAAACAATGTTACCCAGAGCACTGGTGTGTGGACAATACTACAGTTTCATTTTGGCGGGTTTTTTTCTTGAAGGTCTCACAAAAACAGACCCAAAGGGATGAACTGGCAACAATTTGAAAAGAAAATGGATGAGAATGTTGGGTGCAAGAGGCAAAATACCAAAGTCACCAATTTCATTCATGTATTATTTCAATACTACCAATTTAATTGTATTTAAATAATAATTGAGCCATTTATTGTGTTAAAGGAGCATGACATATTATGCAGTGATAACTCATTTTTTTAATGTAAAATGAAGAATCTTACAATTTTATTGCAATACAGAATGATTCATTGCATCAGACAAATAACTATATTGGAAAAACTATGTTGAATTTGTATTTTCTCTCAAAATGTGAATATTAAGCTGCCTTAAATATTTAAGGATTGAAGCTCCTGGATCTAGTCATTTCCTCTGAGATGGGTAGGAAATATTTTAGTACTCATTGCATATTCTGTAGGAACATCTATCAATAATACTAGATTCCATTAATTATCCTTTCATGGAGTTAAACAAGAATGTCTGCAGACGCTCAGGTTGAGTTAAATAGAGAAATATGCCGGAACTGCAACACACAAAAAGCCCCGGCACGAAACATTGGTTACCCTTGACTTCCTATGCATGCTGCGTGACCTGCTGAGTTTCTGCAGCACGTTCGTGTGTTGCAGCTATCCTTTTATGGTCGGGCTCCTGAGCATTCAGATTAACTTTGGAGAAGGGAGCGTGAAGGACTGCAGTGCAGTCTTGAATTCTTCATTGATTGTGCACCATCTCGGACAATCTGCAGCAGCATTTGAACTCACTCTGGATATTCGAAATCAATATCCAGCCTTAAACGTCTCCCACATTAGCAGCAATATTAATTCTATCTTCCGGGAGACCCGAGGATAAAGGCACAACTAATGAAGTCCTGGTGGATTCTGGGTTGCCTGCCATCTGATCAGGTTTACATCAGGTTCGTGTTGACTGATTAATTAATGCTGCAAGTGATTTTAATCAGTCGTATAGAGTTAAAAAGGATTGGGGAAAAATAAGAAGTCTCCAGTCATCGTGGTTGAAGTAAGAAGTTTGACTTGCTGAGTTTCACCAGCATTGTTTTCCAAAGATTAAGGGCACCTTTTGAAAATAACCAAAAGAGATGTCAAAAGGTATTCTTTGAAACAATTCTGAAAGGATACTGAAAGGTGCCCTTTAAATGAGTAGTTTGGTGCTTTGCATTTGCTAATAGATGTCACTCCCCATAGCAAATACACTTGAAAAATTGAGTTGCAATCAACCAAGTCCACTAGATGGTGCATTTGATTTGGTCAGCATAATGTTGGAACGAGCCATGATAATCTTTCATTGGAATTTTCTTATCTACGTGTTTGTCTTTATAAGTTGTTGTTTTTAAATAAGAGAAACTGAACTTAACTGTCCTGATGCTATCAAGAAACTGAGAAAATCAGTACAACAATGTCAATAGCCACCAATACTTCAATTTCCAGCTTGATTCAATGATTAATAAGCAAAGTATTTAATTTGATGGATGATTACCTCTTTTTAGGCAAATTGGAGGTTGAGCTGCTTGCCTCATTATGCCAGAGACCTTGGTTCAGTCCTGACCTCGGGTGCTGTCAGTGAGGAGTTTGCATGTTCTTGTGACCACGTGGGTTTCCTCGCAGTTCTCCAGTTTCCTCCTAAATCCCAAAGACATGTATTAATTAGTTAACACGCCGCTGTAAATTGAGTGGTAATCAGAGTGCAATTGATCAGAGGAGTTAACAAGGAGAATTAAGAAAAGGGGATTAATGTAGGATAAGTGAATAGGTGGTTGACAACTGGGATGGCTTCAGTGGGTTGGAAGGCATATGTCTGTGCTGTACAACTCTGTGTATTTGTATCAACTGGTCAAGGAAATTAAAAGTACCAATATCTCCCAATCTCTTGTGAATAAGCAGATACCCACTGAGGTATGAGTCCATGGACAGTAGATATATCCTTTGATTCGTTAACTCAATGGCTGCATACATGACTGCAGCAAGGTATTTATCCATTCAGCACACAGCTATGGTGGATCCACATCCATTTCCAATATTTATTTTCAATGAGAGATGAAAGAAGCAAGTGGCTAAATTTCTACCCTCTTAGACAAACTGAAGCCCATTTTTACCAAAGACAATTAAATGAGCCTGGTTCAATGATGAAACCTTTGACCTTCTGGTCATTATTGCTCTGTATCACCTGGAGCAACTAGTTTTTTGTTTCTGTTTTGATCTGGTTGCAGGACTTTTTTTCTGAGATTCAGCACTTACAAATTTTAATCACTGAGCTTGTTGAATGAAGATTTCCTGAGGGTTGAAGAAGTATCTATTTTTCTATTGAGCTCCTTCAACATTTCCTGCAAATTTCACTGGAGTCTTAAAAGCAATTTTACTATTACTTCACATTTATGAATTACAGTTTGATCTGCTGGAAATCAGAAAGAAATTACATCTTGAATATATGTGAATAAGAAAATATAACAAAGGAAGAGCAGTGCTATAATCCGTCTCTGAAAAGAACTCCCTTCATCATATATGAATTTATCTGGTGAATAATTAGGCCAACATAGATCTGAAAGAGTCAAAATTTAATCCCAAATCAGTTTGGTGTTAAATAATCTCAGACACAATTGTGATAGGAGTTTCACTGCATTTGAATGAGGGAAAGAAAAATATCCACTTTTGCAGGATGGTATTCCAACACCCCAAATGAATAATGGCTATTTGTGTTTGGTACCATAAACTAATCGATCCTTCCTGACTGGTATTTTAACAAGAAATCAGTATTCAAAGGAAGTGAGCAAAGATTGCCATAAAGATTTCACAGTGAGATCCCTTTGTATTAAGAATTTAAAATGATGAGTCATACTTTCCATACTAAAATGGAAATTTAGTGATGAACTTTTCAAAATGATTCACATTGCACCTATGAGCATCAGCCAAAGAACTTAATAATTCTGAGTCATGTAACCACCCCCAATCTGTTGCCCATGACACATAAATCACAAATAACAATGCATTATTCAGTGTTCTTTGCGTTTTACATTTCAGATCTGAGTTAAGCTTTGTTTTTAATCTGTGTACCCATTGTTCAGTTCAGAATTGAATATGGCAGGAAAGCAGGAAATATGACTGTACCTTGTTTTCCAATTTTTGATAGTATCTGAGCACAGTAACAGTGCAGGAGGCAATTCAACCCTTCATGCTAGGTCTTTCTATTGCCTTTTACAAACAACCCTCATCTTTTGTATCTGTCAAATACCAATCCAATGCCTTTTTGAAAATTACAGTTAAACCAGCTTTCATCTCTCTATTTGCAACCTTTCCCAAGGGAAATCAGGCCCACAATATGTTATGAACCTCAAATTTATATAGATGGCATAATGAGATGAAATATTGTTTAATAATGGAAAAAAATTATGCATGTTTTGTGTGATAATTATTTTTTTATTAATAAGTGGTCATTATAATTATTTTTTTATTAATAAGTGGTCATTAAGTGCCAGTATAATGCTGAATGTACACAAAAATGCTTTTAAGAACCACACATAGTACTTGAGTTTTCAGTTAAGAAACTACTTTAGCTTTATGGCTGTTTTTCCAGACGCTTTGACTCCAAAAATTACCTCTAAAGTTCTATGGTGTTTCTGTGTGACCCTGAATCCAGCCCACAATTCCCTCACGAGAAATATATTTAACTCTATAACTTACTTTATTAAGAAATATGTATTTTATAACTAAAGATTAACACAAATTCATTAGAGCACATTCTACCTGTGTCTGCGTGAGTTTTCCCCAGGGGCTCCCGTTTGCTCCCACCATTCGAAACACACCAGAGGTTGTAGGTCAATTAGGTGTAAATTAGTGGCATGGACTCGTGGGCCAAAATAGCCTGTTATCGTGCTGTAAGTATGTCTACATTTTAAAATGGTGAAGTTAACTAAGATTTGTTATTTTTTCTTTACTGTTTTGACACTTGTAATAATTATATAATGTGACCAGTCATTCAACTGGATTCTGAAATTGCCCCAGGACCGACATTTAACAGCAAAAGACATGATGTTTTTTTCAGGTTCAGCCTTGCTGCTAACCTCAAGAACCAGGCCATTGACTGTGGAAGGCAACAGATCAATAATGGTTTATTTATCTTCATATCGTCAGTGTTAAGGTATAGAGAATATACAACCATCAGTAGCTTCATTGGTGGATTAAATTCAATCCTGTTTTTTCAAAAGGCACTCTTTTATAAGCTTTTCTGTTTAGTAGCAGTCCAAACGTGTCAATAATGGACTAAATGCTACTGTAACTCAGTTTTCTATATTAGACATAATTTGACAGCTGTTTTAAAGATTCAACAAAATATGATGCCAGTTTTACAAATTCCTATCTATCTACTTCTGAAACTTCTGTTTAAAGGAACACCAACCAAGCCATCAGTGAGGTGATGGGTAGAGTTGGTTTTGGCCACATGCTTCCTTTTTACCTCCCTCCACCAATGGCCTACTTGCGTCATGAAATAACCACAGCAGTGAAGTCAGATTGAAAGCTGCAGGGCTACTAAAAGTGAAATAGTGGAGATAATGTGGAGCATAACTACCAGGAGAAGGCTAGCTACTGTTTCAAGTCATATGTGAAGAATAGCCACATTCAAGGGAGCCTCACAAGCATCTTGGAACTTTAAAAAAAAAAGTCCATACCAGTCAAGACAGCAAGTTATCCATCAGTAGAACTATAGAACAATAGAACAATTACAGCACAGAAATAGGGCATTTCGGCCCCTCTAGTCTATGCCGAATCATTCTTTCTTGCCAAGACCCACTGACCTGCACTCAGTCCATTGCCCTTCATACCTTTCTCATCCTGTCCAAATTGAATGTTAAAATTGAGCCCACATCCACAACTTCAGCTGGAAGCTTGGTCTACACTCCCACCACTCTCTTGCCCCTTTCACACCGCCAACCATTAAAAAGGCGAGTATATGAGGCTGGTTGCAGTACCCAGTAAGCCTTTCACACTGGAGCGTAAATTACCTGGTAAATGTGAACCTCACAAATCTAAGGGGGTGGGAGGAGGGTGTCATGAGTGATGAGTTACGTATTCACAGGAAGTGAAATTATTCAGTTCTCAGTAATGGCAGACAAATATGACTTTCGGATGCTAGCCCTGCAAAATCTTTGGCTCTCTAACAAAACAGATAAGTATTATCAACATATTTATCAATAATAAGATGCAAACACTTGACTGAAGAAGACTTTGTTCACGGAGAATATGAGGATAAGCAGGGAGGAGTTTGAGGAGGAAACGCAAGCTGAGCTGACTAGCCATAGACAAAGATGTCTGGTTATTTTGAAGTATTTTGAATGTCAATTTAATACCAGAACAAAGTATAAGAGAAAGAGACCACAGGGGGCCATGTTCTAAACTAACATCAAATGTAAATTTGATGATGAACAGTGACGGACACGTTTTAAAATGTCTAAGAGTACCTTCAACTTTGTACGTGAGCACCTCCAGCCAGAATTGAGGGACAGGGAAACAAAGTTGAGAAAGCCTATGGAACTTCAGTTTCAACTTGCCATCACTTTGTGGTGGTATGCCACCCCGTTTGAATATTGATCTATCAGTATTCTCTTTGGTGTGTGTATACCTACAGTGTGTACAGTGGTATCCCAAGTTACTGCTGCTTTGAAGTCAACTCTTATGAAATGTTTAATTGACCTACCGAGTCGTGCAAGCCCCCAAGAGACAATTGACAGATTTGCAGAACGTAACTGAGTGGAAATTCCTGCACACCGGATCGGGGATCACACCTACCCCTTCGTGAGTTGGCTTATGAAGGAGTTCATGAATCACCTCGCTCTCGATCAACAGAAGCGAAAATTCAACAACCATCTGAGCTTGTCATGGATGGTGGTTGAGAATGCCTTTGGATGTCTCAAAGCTTTCTGGATGTGCCTGAGCAAACAACTTGGCATCAGTACCTCTTTAGTGACTGATATTGCCTGTTGTATCCTGCATAATATATGTGAGATTAACAAGGATCATTTCTTGCCAGAGTGGAAGATTACTGAGGTACAGGATCTCCTTGAGCCAGAAAGAGATCCTTATCAGGGACAACAAAGTGTGGTCACAAGTCTATCCGCAAGGCTATTATGTCCATTCCGTATACATCAGGCTAACAATAGAACTTTTAAGTTCAACTTTATTGCAAATTGTAACAAGACAAGTAGTGCACATCATAAATGTACAAGAACTACAACCATTGCCAATAAAAAGGGTTGGCAACAAAAGTCATGTAATGATGTAAAACTTTTAATAGTAAACATTTTAAACCATTAACTGTAAAAAAACAGTGCATAACCACAAACAATGCACCAATAGTAAATGTACAAAGTGTGGTCACAAGTCTATCCGCAAGGCTATTATGTCCATTTCGTATATATCAGGCTAACAATAGAACCAAGTTCAACTTTATTGCAAATTGTAACAAGTAGTGCACATCATAAATGTACAAGAGCTACAACCAAATGTACAAGAGCTGACATTATTAATTTTTCTGCAAGTATTGGAGATGGGAGGAGGGGACGCAAGAGGGTACTGCAGGTGCTGTGGTCTGAGGTCCATCAGGGTAGATGGATGTTGGAAGGTGGGGGGTGGCAGATGATGAATGTGGGAGGATAGCACCGAGACATGGAGGAGAATCCATCACAGCATTTTGTGCATTATGCCAGTCTGCTCCTCAATCTGATGTTGAAGGCTTGACAATTGATGCTGTGCTTCCACACGTCAGGGTGTGCACTTTGCAACCTCTCTTCCCACTCTGCTCTCCTCTGCTAACACACATAACCCTGGTGTCCCTAGTTGATCTCCTTCAGCAGCGGTGACCTCCTGCATCTGATAGGTCTTCTCCTCTTCCCCCTCCTCTCCGATCCTGCAGAGCAATGAAACACGTTAAATAGGTCAGATGACTCTTCATGGGCAAACACTGAGAAAGCACACATTGCAAAAACTATTCAGATGAAATGCAGTGTTACCTGGAGGCTGTTGCAGCTCTGCCGTAGATGTGCTGGGGGCATTCATACTGTCTGTGGGCACATCCTTCGCACCAGTTGAGGCCACCGACTTGGGGGTTGTCTTACGGGGGGTGGGGAGGTGCCACACTGGGGTTGTCCAACTCACTGGGCTGGCCCATCCCACTGGGGTGACCAGTCTCGCTGGGTTCAGGGGTCTCGGGGTGTGTGGTTGACTCACAGGGAATGGATGTCCTGCTGGGGGCTGCCTGTATCAATGGGACGGGGGTTGCTAAGCTCTGACTTCTCCATGTTTGATCTCAGGGCCACAGGGGATGCCAATCAGCTGACACCCCAGATTTGGAAGGTCAATTCAAAGTAAAATCACTCCAGTCTGCCTCTTCCACTCCTACGATTATGGTTATTCACCTAAAGAAACTAACAGTGATCTGCTCATACATAGGGCCATCTCTTACAGTATGAGCAAAATGTCTGGCCATATCTGCCTCTGCTCTCATGGAGCTCCTGCAACCCCCCCCCCCCCCAATATTTGGCCATCATTATCAAAACAGTAAAAGTCTGTGCACTAAAAGGCTTCCAAAGCAGAGTGCACTGACCTTTATCGCCACATTACGTGGCTGCACTGAACTTTTCCCGCTAGTCTGATGCACACACACAGGCACTGATGTCACTAATGTTACCCGTTGAGCAGGTTGACCATTCACTCTGCCACAGAGTCAATGCTGAGTTAACCCGGCTGGGCTCTGATACAACCCCCTACCAAGAGTCAGAACCTGGTTGAATTTTACCCACCTGCCTGGTTGGAACCTTTGACACTACCACATTACCCACTATGGACCTGCTAAATTGCTGGTTCAACCCACTTTATTTGGCGGTATGAAAGGGGTCTGAGTGAAGAAATTCCCCCTCATGTTCCCCCTAAAGCAGATAAATTGTAGAAAATAAAAAATTAGCTACATTCAGCATTTCTGTTTTGCAAGAATTAACAGCAGTTGAACAACCCATTTGTCATGCACTAAAATGATCTTACTGTATTCATTTTAAATAAAATTTCCTTTTAAATATGATTGAAATGTGGTGACTGCAAGTGCTTTTCCTCAAAAGGAAGTTTTGTTTTGAATGTGGAGGGTAAGGAACAACTTCAAATAACTGGTCTTTATTCAAATACTCTCTTGAAATGGAATTACTTTTCGCAAAAATAATTATAAAAAAGGTTCACTTTTGTCCAGCTAATTCACTGTTGCCTCACACTTACAAATAATTACTCTAAATTTAAAGGTTAATTTCAGTACTTTGCAGCAATTTTTCCATATAATAGGCATTTGTTCACATAGCAAACTCCAAATGAATCTGTGCACATAAAACGTATGTTCTTTTGTTAGAGTTTTCTTTAATCATGTTTTCTATTTGTACTGTTTTGCCAAGGTTAATTGGGCATTAGTAACAATGATTTGGCATCAAAGAATTTCCCTCCATTTCTATGGCTGACTAAAATTCATTTAATTTCCTTTTGATCATTCAGTATGTTCAGTTCAGTTTTTACATTGATGAGTTCCTGTTTCCATTGACTCTTAATTCAGATTAAATTGTGTTAAGGTCTCATAACTCCTGAAGACTTTATTATCCTGGCCATTGCAATTCATCTCTTGTATCAGCCAGGAAGGCTGTTTCCAAGACAAAATTAGCTGAAACTGGGAACTCAGGATTTAATCTAATACTACCTCAGGTGCCAACCTGCACTTCCACCCTAATGTCCTACAAATAAAAATAAATTAGTTTTGCTAAAACTGCCCTTTGTTCTACTTCTATATTTCAAACATATTTGATATTTTACTGTGGTATCACTTGGGGCTTTCTCTGTGAGTCATTAGGCCCTTTTATAGTGGGGGGGGGGAAAAAAAGTGATTGTAAAGACAGATATTCTCTGTCTTTTAATCGCTTCACTTACCTTCATAAAAGGTCCAAAGGAGGATTGACTGGTTGAACTCGCACCATCTTCTATCTGCCTAGAGGGGTAGACTCAGAGGTGAGGTGAAGTTGTTCCACCTTTTCTGTAAAAGGAAGGGTGCTGAATGCACCTCCAAAGGGGATGATGCTGTGATGATGCCATACACCTGTGACCCAGGAGTGCAAATTAAAAAAAACCCATATGGAGATCTGCCTGAGTCTTAAAACTGCTTACACAGATCTTCACTAGTGCTCTTACCTGCTCTTCAGTCACCAATTTCTAGTGTAGACTGCTTTGCCTTCTCAACATGTATGTTTGAGGTCACATTGGTGAGTGGTGCTACTGCACCACTCGCCCTGCCTCCTTCAGCTCTGAAAGCTGGCTCCCAACTCAGCTTTGCATAAAGGTACCGCAGGATCCACATTATAGGTCATCACCAGTGACAGTGACGTGGCTGATTAGAAGGGATCAGTTTGTGTCCAATGAACAACAAATCTCTCTCTGAAAACCAACAAAAACCTTCCTGACTGGTAACCATTTACCTTTCAAACGCCAAAGCCTGGTGAACTTCATAAATTTAAAATTCTATGCACAGTATAAGAACTGCCTGCAACCAGTGAACTTGGAGGAATGAGAAGTGAGATTGGACTGTGAACTAAAGAACTTTTCTGATCTTACACACACATTACATACACGTGCGCTTAGAATTAGAAGGGGATTAAGTTAGATTAGTTAATAGTAATAAGTTGAAGTTTGATCTAGTTTTCATGTTTAAAGATAATTAAAAGCAACTTTTGTTTAAGTAACTATTTGTCTTGGTGAATTTCTATTACTGCTGGGTTTTGGGGTCCTTTGGGATCGTAACACCTGACTTATCAGACCCCTAAAATGCAGCACTTTACAAGACTGCAGCAGTACCATCACAAGGGCCTACCTGGTCAGGTGCAAACTATTGTGGTGGGTGGGGTAATGAGTGATTGGGTTGGAAAGAAGCCTGCAATGGTGATATAGGGTCAGGGATGAGTAGTGAGTAGTGGAAGAGCTGATGAAATGGCTGTCTGATAACTGGATGGAAGGGTTAATTATATTTAGTGATGTGTAATTGGCAAATAGTCTTGAACTTAATGTATTGGAAGGTCAGGAGTGGTGATGGGGAGAAATTAATGGAGACCATCTAAACCAATAAATGGGGTCTACTGAATTGGGTTCCCAGCATTGACTCATGGTCCCATTTACATGTAGCAAAGGAGACACATTGGACAGCTCAAGTTATTTCCCTGTGAATGAAAATTCTTGATGTGGTTTCCAATCATGTGTTGGGATATCAATCTATCCCGGGCCTCCTACAAGCATTAAGGAACTCAGAATGAAAATTATGGACATCATGAACCATGATACAAGTCCCCAATTTTCATTCATGATTTATTTTTCAAAACTACTGAAGTGCATGATAAAGTAACTTCTTATTATCAAATTTCTCTGCTTATTTCTTAGATCCCAAAGAGTTCCAGAAAACAAATTGACTATTGCAATAGAGGTGTGGCATGATTTATTGCCCTATTTTCAATGCTTTTTTAATTCTGTGTTCTTGTGCTTACTGGAAATTGGATAATTAAACTAATTAATTAATCTTCACTGACTGCCCTATGAAAACCTTTGGTCACAGGAGTCGATAATAAATATTAATTATTTCAACTGAGTGGTGTGCATTTCTCTAAATATGATGATTCATATCCTGTTTAATATTTCTGTCTATGTGATATATTTATGGAACAGAACTGTTCAGAAGTAGAATTTCTGTGTAGTCTTGAAACAAGATGATTGTTGATACACTGGTTTTAATTTTTCAAACACTCTATATGAAAGAAAGATTTTATTAGATTTGAAAATTGCAAAGGTAACTCCATTATTCAAAAAAGGGAGGAGGCAGATGGCAGGGAACTACAGGCCAGCTAGCTTAACATCCATCATAGGAAAAATGTGAGAGCTATTATTAGAGGCGTTATAGCAGAACACAGGAAAATTCAAGATAATCAAGTAGAGCAAACATAATTTTCTGAAAGGGAAACCATGTTTGAAATACACAATAGATCAGGTAAAATCTGTAGAGATTAAGACAAAATTATTTTTTTCTTGTAATTGACCATTGATCAGTCCTCTATACTGTTTATGTTTGAAGCAACGAAATTGACCAAAGCAATAATTCAACTTGAGGAAGCAGTCTTTCCTGAAAGAACAATATTAAGGTTAAGTTCAGTTGTGAATGGAACAACCTGTTGTTTCAGGAGAAGCCCTCTTATAATTTATAAAACACTTACTTTTATAATTCTTTTGAATTTATCAAAACTAACTTCCTTTATAAAAGGTGTGACAGAGTATATAGATATGTTTTTGGGAGGTAAATTGGGAAAAGTTTGTTAGAGTAGGTCACATACAAACACTTTAAAGCAGATCTTATTTGAAATACTGGAGCTCTGCCCATGCTAGACATATCGGCTCCCCAGCTTTTGCAAGAGATTTGAAGAGTGCTCAAGAGACTTCACAAATGGATTGTTGTTTACCAAAGGCAACAATGAAAGAGCATACTGGAGCCACTTCTGTCTGGAAGAGAGCTTGCTGTTGTAAGAGGGTCATGTGGTTTTGCAACAGGCTTTCTCTCTCAGAGAGAGAAATGGAGACAGACATCATTTGACAGTGTTACAGCCAGCAGAAGTAGCTGGGATGGGAACAGGACAAGCTGACAAGCCCATTTTGAAGACAGCCTGGTCAAAGCCCTTGTGGTTCATGCAAGAGGAGAGGACTGGCTGTCTAATGTTTCACTTGGAATAAGAGAAACAAAAAAGAACTCTGTAGTGACCTGAAAGAAAGAGGTTATCATCTGGAAAATCCTGAAGGGGCACATTTCATCAGCAGGACACTGGAGTGGCTGATAGAAGTACATCAGTTATGGATGTCCTGAAACAACAAAACTTTCTCTGAAAACTGACAAGAACATTCCTGAGCGGTAACCATTTACCTTTTAAGCACCAAAGTCTGGTGAACTTTATAAATGTTAAATTCTGTGCACAGTATAAGAATTGCCTGCAACCAGTGAACTTGGAGGAGTGAGGTGAGATTGGACTGTGAACCAAAGAACTTTTCTGAACTTACATACACGTGTGCTTAGAATTAGAAGGGGGGTTAAGTTAGGTTAAGTAATTTAGTGATAAGTTAAAGTTTGATTCTATTTTCATGTTTAAAGATCATTAAAAGCAATTTTTGTTTAAGTAACCATTTGTCTTGATGAATATTTATTATATATTGGAACTCCATCTGGCCACTTCCTGGCATTCACGTCAAACGACTTTTCTCTCCATTTTTTCAAACTCTCCTGTTTGGAGAGTTGTGGAAACCAGTCCACCACAGAAGCAAGTGGTCCCGCCCGAAACAGCAAATCAATGTGTTCTTATCTCTCAAATACTCTCCACGACTTGAAATTTGTCAAACTTGTTAGACAGTTAGTAATTAACGTAATTAGTGCCATATGGTCCAATTAACTTTTTTTTAAGATTCAAGATTCCTTTATTGTAATAGTATAGAACATGTAATATTTCATGATATTGCCTTATGCTTGCTGTAAGGCAGACAAAGTTGCCATTGTTTGCTGCTGGGTTTTGGGATCCTCTGGGCTCGTAACATTAGAAATCCACCAGTTTTTAAAAAATATCTTATTTTAAATTTTCCATCCATATAATTTGATTTGGTAAATGCAGATTTTCTTAAGTTTTAAGATTAAATTGGATGGATACATGGATGGGAAAGGTCTGGAGGGTTATGGACGGTGCTGGTCAATGGGACTAGCAGAATATGTCAGCACAGACTAGAAGGGCCTAATGGCCCTAGATTTGAAATTACAGTGATTACATTGTGATTTACCCCTCCCTCCCTTCTCTCTTATACCCCCTCCCACTAAAAACATATAATAATATAAATAGATACATAGTTAAATGGAAAAAAAATATAGAAAAAAAAAGAAAGAAATAGAGAAAAATAATATTATTCTGGATTGCAAAAAGGATCGACTCACACATTGGGATCTTATAGTATTTATAGGCTTTAGGGAAGAAGATTATTATAGATCTTGAGAGGCCAGAAATACATTTTTACATATTTATCCGTAAACTTTGGATGTATGGGCTCCAAATTTGAATGAAAGTAACGTATTTATTTCATAAATTTTATGTAATTTTCTCCAAAGGTATACAACTTTGAATTTCTGTATTTAATCTTTCCATACTTAAATGTGCATCTGATTTCTAAGTCACTGCAATACACTTTCTTGCCACCGCTAATGCTATTTTAATAAATTTCACTTGATAAAACTATAATTTTAATTTAGGTCTTGTTCCTTCTATGCTCCACAATAAAAAAAAAACCAAAATACGTCTTGACTTGTAGTTTAATTCTTCACCCATCATAAGTAGTTTAGAGCAGTACTTGTCTTTGTAGCTCAGCATTTGTAGAACTTTTTTTTAAAAATTAGAAATAATTCAGTCTTCCAGATACATTTACTTTGGCTTGGCTTCGCGGACGAAGATTTATGGAGGGGGTAAAAAGTCCACGTCAGCTGCAGGCTCGTTTGTGGCTGACCAGTCCGATGCGGGACAGGCAGACACGATTGCAGCGGTTGCAAGGGAAAATTGGTTGGTTGGGGTTGGGTGTTGGGTTTTTCCTCCTTTGCCTTTTGTCAGTGAGGTGGGCTCTGCGGTCTTCTTCAAAGGAGGCTGCTGCCCGCCAAACTGTGAGGCGCCAAGATGCACGGTTTGAGGCGTTATCAGCCCACTGGCGGTGGTCAATGTGGCAGGCACCAAGAGATTTCTTTAGGCAGTCCTTGTACCTTTTCTTTGGTGCACCTCTGTCACGGTGGCCAGTGGAGAGCTCGCCATATAATACGATCTTGGGAAGGCGATGGTCCTCCATTCTGGAGACGTGACCCATCCAGCGCAGCTGGATCTTCAGCAGCGTGGACTCGATGCTGTCGACCTCTGCCATCTCGAGTACCTCGACGTTAGGGGTGTGAGCGCTGCAATGGATGTTGAGGATGGAGCGGAGACAACGCTGGTGGAAGCGTTCTAGGAGCCGTAGGTGGTGCCGGTAGAGGACCCATGATTCGGAGCCGAACAGGAGTGTGGGTATGACAACGGCTCTGTATACGCTTATCTTTGTGAGGTTTTTCAGTTGGTTGTTTTTCCAGACTCTTTTGTGTAGTCTTCCAAAGGTGCTATTTGCCTTGGCGAGTCTGTTGTCTATCTCATTGTCGATCCTTGCATCTGATGAAATGGTGCAGCCGAGATAGGTAAACTGGTTGACCGTTTTGAGTTTTGTGTGCCCGATGGAGATGTTGGGGGGCTGGTAGTCATGGTGGGGAGCTGGCTGATGGAGGACCTCAGTTTTCTTCAGGCTGACTTCCAGGCCAAACATTTTGGCAGTTTCCGCAAAGCAGGACGTCAAGCGCTGAAGAGCTGGCTCTGAATGGGCAACTAAAGCGGCATCATCTGCAAAGAGTAGTTCACGGACAAGTTTCTCTTGTGTCTTGGTGTGAGCTTGCAGGCGCCTCAGATTGAAGAGACTGCCATCCGTGCGGTACCGGATGTAAACAGCGTCTTCATTGTTGGGGTCTTTCATGGCTTGGTTCAGCATCATGCTGAAGAAGATTGAAAAGAGGGTTGGTGCGAGAACACAGCCTTGCTTCACGCCATTGTTAATGGAGAAGGGTTCAGAGAGCTCATTGCTGTATCTGACCCGACCTTGTTGGATACATTAGAACTTTATGAAATAAAGTCATAGTGTACCCTTGACATTTAAAATGGATCTCTGAGGGAAGTTGAAGGTCATTTATAAACTATCAGATGTCACAGTGAGTAAAGCCTTGTCGTCATTGTATGATTACACTAGAATGGTGTCTCGCAGCATGAGCTATGCAATGGTTAGATAAATTAATATAAAACAATTTGCAGTTAAAGCAATTGAAATCAACCATAACATCTTTGCTGAGACGATCAAGTTATACTTTGGTAATGAATTGGTGAGGCATGCTCAGTTGCCCATAATCTTTGTCAAGGAGCCAATAACAATTCTCAGGTTTCATTGACACTGGGTCAACATTCTGATGCAACTTGAATGAGGGCTAACTGTCTCTGCAGAGGATGGCTGAGGCTCAAAGGAAATTACTCTGACTCAATGAAGTATGGGAGATGGGATGGGTGATGCCTCAGGTTCAATCAATCATGATTTGCCTATACAAACATACCTATTAGATCAAGGAACTCTCTTTCAAAATCATAGAGAAGCATTCAAAGTTAATGGGAGACTGAATAGACTCAGACTGTGGCTGCTCTGTTAGCATCAGCCAAAACAATTAGAATAAAGTTCATGTAGCTTAAACCAAGAAAGCCAAGGAAAAGCTATTTCTTTTGGTTCTGTCACAAAGTTAATCCATAAACAGGTCACATAAATGGATAAGAGGGAAGGTCAGGCACATTTGTCAAAATATTAAAAATAAGAACAAAATCTGTGTGAATGTGGCGATAGAACCATAGAACACTACAGAACAGAATAAGGCCATTAGGCCCTTCTAGTCTGTGCTGACATATTCTGCTAGTCCCATTGACCAGCACCGTCCATAACCATCCAGACCTTTCCCATCCATGTATCTATCCAATTTAATCTTAAAACTTAAGAAAATCTGCATTTACCAAATCAGATGGTAGCTTGTTCCACACTCCCACCACTCTGAGTGTTTCCTCTAATGTTCCCCCTGAACCTTTCTCCTTTCACCCTAAAGCCATGTCCTCTCATATTTATCTCTCCTAATCTAAGTGGAAAGAGCCTATTCCCCTCATCATTTTGTAAACCTCTATCAAATCTCCATTCATTCTTCTATGCTCCAAGGAATAAACTCCTAACCTGTTAAACTTTCCCTGTAATTCATCTCCTGAAGTCCCGGCAACATCCTAGTAAATCTTCTCTGAACTCTTTCAATCTTACTGATATTAGGTGACCAGAACTGCACACAATACTCCAAATTTGCCCTCACCAATGTTTTATACAACCTCACCATTACATCCCAATTTATTACTTTGATATATGCCAAGATGCCAAAAGTGTCCTGTCTACCTGTGACACCACTTTCAGGGAATTGTGTATCTATATTCCCAGATCCTTGTTCCCCTGCACTCCTCAATGCTCTATAGTTTACATTTGCTGCAGACTCCGAGGAAATTGAGGAGCAGAGCCGGGCGTCAGAGGATAGGAAGATCATCCCCGTCCCCCATCTGAGAGGGAGAAGCGGAGGAGATGACCTGTGGGGACGGTGACCACGGTGGTGGAGCAGTGAGGGAGCTCTGCAGCTGAGGGACCAGTAGATGCGGCAGGCTGCTGACGACTCAAGGCGAGGAACCTGCGGAAATTCTGGATGGCTGGAAACTGCTGTTGTGAGACTCGCTCTGGGCTGCGGATTGCTGGAGGCTGGCTTGAACTGACTGGAGGGGAACCAGGTATCAGGACTCGGATGCAAGGAGGTTCTGAGGGTGCTGAAGGGTTCTTGACCATGTTGGAGGTTCAGATCTGGAGTTAGGAATGCCAATGGTTTGAACTGGACTCTGTGTGGCTGGTGGGGCTACGCAAGCACTGGAAGCGAATCTACAGACAATCAGTGACTCTGGGGGGGACTCTTCTTTTGCTTCATTCTCTCTGACTGTGTCAGACTGTAAGAGGTGCTTAGGCAATTCTTGCTGGTGGCAAATCTGTCTGCCTTGCAGCAGTTAAAAAGAAATTTCATGTAATATGAAATTATATTTTATTACTATGATAATAAATAGAATCTTGAAATCTTGTTTGTCCTTCCAAAATGCAACACCTCACACTTGTTTGCATTACATCTGGCATTTTCTGGCCCAGTTTTCCAGCTGATCCAAATTCCTCTGCAAGCTTTGAAAGCCTTCCTCGCTATTCACAATGCCTCCAATCTTAGTGTCATCAACAAATTTGCTGATCCAATTTACCACATTATCATCCAGATCATTAATATAGATAACGAACAACAACAGTCCCAGGTTCCCAGCACCAATCCCTGAGGCACACCACTAATCACAGGGCTCCAGTCTGAGAAGCAATCATCTACCTCCACTCTTTGTCGTCTTCTTTTCTTCATATGAAATAAAATTTGAGTAATTTTACTTCTAATGATGGAATATTTGTAGTTATTTGAATGATAACTATTATAAAATATTATAATAGAGGCATAGCAACATCATGATACAGTTACCAATAAAACTGTAAGGAAGGGGTGCAATATAGTGAAACCCTTGGTATCTGGCACCTATAGGAAAGGGTAGATGTTGGATGTTTTCCGGTTGCTTGAGACTTGCTCTGACAATGCCTAACTAAAACACCTGCATTAAGAATAAGCAGTTTAAAAGGCAAAAATATTATACTGCACTTGCATTAAACAAAGTTCACTTGTATTAATATATAAACCTTGAAGCTTTTAACTTTTTTTTCAGTCACATTCTTTGAAAACATTTAACCGTTGCTGCATCTGCAGGTTCATCCTCCTCCACAGAACCACCCAAAAGATGAATAATAACATTATAGATAATTAACTCCCTTCCCTCCCCCAAAGCCTCTGACTGGGGAGACTCTCACTAATCAGAGATGAGGAGAAACTTTAAGAGAGTCACCCCAATGGTGAGTGGCATTAACCAGCTCTTCATCAGGTGAAACCATTTATTCAAACAGTTGTTACAAGCAAAGCATGACCAAAGCACTCCACTGGCTGAATATTTGCTCCCCTCTTCACCAAAGTTTGCTACTTCAGAGAACATTTACTTTTACAATTTTAAACCTAAATATTTTTTCCTATTATTTCATTCTTATTTATTTTAATTTTTAAATTTATTTTCCTCAATTTTTTTTGCTGGTTACTAGGGATTTTACTGTAGTTGACGTTCTTCATTGACAAAAAGTTGTTACTGATTAGTTAAGATATAATTTGAGGAATGATTAACATACAAATTTTAAAAAGTGATCACTTGGTGAGCTGATTGTAACTTCAACTCTGTGCTCCTGTCTATCACCTGTGCTAATTTATCAACCTTCACCTAAAAAAATATTCAAAGACTTTGATTCCTCCGCCATTTGAGGAAGAGGTTTCCAAAGCCCTCAAAAATATTTTGCCTCATTAAAGTCTTAATTTTTTAAACAGTGATTCCCCAGATCTAGATTCTCCCATGACATTCCCTTCAATTCCCTTCTATTGAGACCCCTCAGGTTCTTATCTGTTTTAATCACACTTCTAAACTCCAGTAGATAGACCAGATTTTCCTCACAAGATTTCCTCACAACCTGCTCCAATTGCTTCCAATACATACCACCCTTTCTTAAACAGGGTGACCGATATTACACGGGGTAATCGAGAAGTGGTCTCATCGGTTCCCTAAGTAAATAAAGCATATCCTCCCTACTTTCAATTACATTTTGTTAGTTTTCCTCATTACTTACATTACCTACATACCAGCCTTTTGCAAACCTTGTTCTCAGACAGCCAGATTCTTCTGAAATCAGAGCTTGCCAGACAGAAATCAAAGAACTGGCAATTATATTGTTGCATTAAAGGATTTATCCAGACATTGCACTTTTACTGAAGACTTGAAGAATGGTGTGTGACTTAAATGATGAGTGAGTACAAATTGTGAAGCTTGCAACCTCATTTATTATAGCACAGAAGATTGTTTGACTGTTCGGCTCATTGACTGGTTCCCAGCAGAGCAACCCCATCCATCTTATTCACCTTCTCCTAATTTCTATTTCGCGCTGCAATTAATTTTCTTTCACGTGCCCATCATTGATTATTATATGCACTTGCCTAAACAATTAGTAAATTTACAGCAGACAATTAACTAACATGCCTTTTAGAAATATAATAGGAGAAGCTAGAAGAAATCCATGTGACTGTAGCTTTTGGTCAGAAGGTAGCAATGGAAACTTTATTTACAAAGTAAAATCAGGGTTGTTTCTTTAAGCAGGGAACATATTATGTATGTTGGAAGAGGGACCACACTGCAACAGCCTATTATGTTGGAAGAGGGACCACACTGCAACAGCCTATTATGTTGGAAGAGGGACCACACTGCAACAGCCTATTATGTTGGAAGAGGGACCACACTGCAACAGCCTATTATGTTGGAAGAGGGACCACACTGCAACAGCCTATTAATCCAAATGTAGAACAACTAACCTGAGAAGTACAAACAATATGATACCCCTTTACAGAGAGGAAATTTGTTCAGCAATAAAATAGAGAGAAAGAGCTAATAGAGATTAAAGTTGATTCAGTCAGAGCAGGGATATTATAGGGACTCTACTACTAGAGTTATTGCCTCACAACTATATTGATCCAGGTTCAATCCTGATCTCTGGGACTGTCCATGTGGAGTTTGAAGATTCTCCCTGTGACCACTGCTCCAGTTTCCTCTCATATGCCAAAGATGTGCTGATTGATAGGTTAATTGGCCACTATAATTTCTGCTGTTGTAGAGGTAAGTGGGAGGATCATTGGGGGGGGGGGGGACCTATTGAGGAGGGCTAGGATGCAAAGAAGGGGAATGTCAGAATAGGGAATATCTACAGAGGAGAAGAGGCTACAGGGAGAATTACTATGGAATGGGATTTCTCTGATGAGGCCAAGAGTAGATGGGTCAATAAACCAAGAAAATTATATAGAAATTCAATCAAAACACAGAATTCTGGAACTACTCAACAGGTTAGGAACACAGTTAGCATTTTTCTGGTTTCACTCCAGAATTATAGCATCTGCAGTTTTTTGTTTCGCTTTGAGACAGAGTAGGACTAATCTTGTAAAGCGTTTGTGGCCACTATTAGAAATGGTGAAAAACACAAGATTTCAAGACAAATGGTACAAATACACATTTGCCATGAGGCATGAATGCAAGTACAGCACAGGACATAGATCAGGCCCTTTGGCTTATGTGTCTGTGCTGAATATGATGTTCAAATCAAACTAAAACACTGCTGCTTGCATAGGATAGATATCCCTCCATTCTTCATATATCCAAGATTCACAATTCCTTTATTGTCATGTGATAGTACAGAACAGGTAATATTATAGAAAATTGCCTTTTGTCTGCTATAAGGGAGAGTAGCCAGTAGTTATTTTTTTTCCCCGTGAGTTTAGCTAGAAGTCTCTTAAATGCTACTGTTGTACCTCTTTCACTGCAACCCCTGATAGCCCTTTCCAGGCACTAACTACTGTGTAAAAATAATTTTAAAAGCATAATTAGAAGTTTTTACCAAAATTCACATTGCTTAATCTTTACTTTTAAGATGGGAAAATTACATGACAATTATTTTACAATATTGTGTGAAAATCGAGAAACATTTTCAAGTTTTTGGAATTTCAATCCTGTAAGGCACTACCAGTAACCACAGAGACAAGGCTGAAGAAACTATAGACTTTAATATACAGAAGAACCTTTCTGGGGCGGATCCAGGTATAGGAATGGCAGGAAGGGAGAGGTGGTTTGATCTATATGCCCCAGGACCACGAGGGAGGAGTCGTAGGGTATGAGTCATCTGTGGGCGGGCCAACTCCATATATACAGTAGACAATAATAATTATATACAATAGAAGAAACTTATCACCACAAATCCAAAGCCAATTTTTTTTGCCAACAGTACCACTTTAAAAAGTTTATGAAACCAGTAATTTTTTTCTCTCTGAATTTAATATCATAGAGCTGGATATTTGAATTTCACAGGTAAAATTAGGTGTGAATTTATGTAACTAGAGATGGAACAATGCAATGTCTGTTGTCATGGTTTCTGGGCCTGCAGGGTGTTAGCTGCAACACTTTCTATATTCACAGATTTCTCTCCCTGCCAGAGCAGTCATGGTTTTCAATTGATGGCATTTTACAAGTTCCAGCACTGACTTTCTGGCAAGGAGCTGATTGGACCTTTAGGATCCTGAGTACGTAAGCAATTTTTGCAGTCTAGTTCATGAACTATATGCAAAGCATGATTGCTGCTCCTTTAGCAGGCCCTCACAAGAAATTTACCAGCTGTTAATCATCAAATCTAGGATTTCTGCCCAGGGTAAGCAGATTTCTGATGAAAGTGTTTTTGACTTGAAACATCTGCTTTTCTCTCTCCCAACAGATGCTGTCTGACCCACTGAGTGTTTCTTTTGTTTGCTACTTTTAGTTTAGATTCTCAGCAGCAGTTTATTTTTTGTTTTTATATGCCACACAGTTCATATGCACAGTGTGTAAAATCAGGATGTTATTTTACTTAAAAGGGGAAAGCATACTGACTTTTAGCCAACAGTTCTGTAAAAAAAAAAATCGCACAATAACAAGCAGGAGAATGTGGGTCAGCTCACTGTTGACTTCTGCACCTACAGATTTGCAATGCAAAGATCAGAAATGAACTGATGTAAGTGCATCTGTCTTCCCATATTGACACTGATCTTAACTTAGAGTCCAGCAGCAGACCTTTAACCAGGGATGAGTAGCTTATATTGGGCAGTCCATTCACTTATACTCAAAATGACAGCACCATTTAGAGGACAAATTCTTTGCAGACTCCCAGGGCAACAATCTCATTCATCCCACTCCTCTTCTTATCTTTCTGCATTCTGCAATTTATTTTGCACTTTATTTTGCACTTGTCATTTACCTACATTCAGGGGTGCAGTATTGTTGGAGGTGCGTTCTGGCACCTCTGTAAAAAAGGAAAAATAACAAGGAGGGAATTTTAACCAATTATGAATTTCACTGTGGCCGTATATTAAATACAGGCAGGGTCGGTGTCATGCCCCACCCCCTCCTTCCCCCCCACTGAACACTATTCAGTTTCCTCCACAACTGGTACACTTGTTCTCCTTCCTCATCCTACAGTTTGCTCTCAATTATACAACACCAAATACCACAGCCACCAAGGCAAGGTCTCACGAGACCTCCTTGTTGCCAATTATTTTGACGCATTGGCCACTCCTGCCAATGCTATTTTGTGTAGATATGCTGGTGCCACCTGAGATTATGTCTCTATGCTACTTTGAAAGCTTCTTAAATAACTTAGAAATGCGTGATTCAAAAAACAAAAGAGACTTTACTTACTGATGACTTCCACCAGCTCAGGAAACTGTTTACACACAGACATATACATGTGCCCCACAGTGGTGGACTACAGTTGCTACAGTGAGAAAGGTGTATTCCTATGTGGTTACAAAATAGTTCACGTTATCCTGACTATATAACATCCTTCCTTCTCAAGATAAAGAAGAAGTGTGTTTTTATCACTTTCTTCCCAGTGCAACTTAAGAAACTGAACTTGTACACAAGTTAATTTACACAACTATTTTTAAATAGTTCTTATCAATATCGCACTGGCGGCAGAATGTTCCTTCACCATTTTGTGCATTTTTCTGTGACCGTTGGGCTCTGTGTTGCTGGTACATGTGTAGGTGATGTAGTTTGTTGTGTTTCACCTGACAACTGCTGTGTTGATGCTTCAGTATTAGTGGTTGTGGTCTTTTCACTTGATACCTCACTTGATATTGGTGTTGCAGGCTTTGCTGGTATTTAAGCTTTCTGCTTCATCACATGATCTGGGTGTCTCATCTTCTCTGGTGACCTTTGGTGGGGTCCATGTTTTCAACATCGGCTCTTTAATATGCACATGCTTCCCTCTGAAGAGTTCTGGCAAAGTTTTTGCATGTTTGTTATAATACTGGTGTCGTTCTTCTTGCCTGTCAGCCAGTCTTCTTCTGGTTTCCTCTTGGTCTTCTGGAGGGTGTATTTTGCTTGGCAGAGTTGTTTTATATCTCGTGCCATTTAGAAGTTCTGCCAGAGACTTCATGACAGCCCTTAAAGATGTTGCTCATAATGACAGAAGAGCTAGGTATGGGTCGTCTTTTGTTTTGCGACACTTAACTAGTGTTGCAAGTTTGCACTTGTCTTTCAATGTACGGATGACCTTTGATGTAGTATGTGGATGATGTCGTGAAAACAAATCCATTCTCTGCAGCTAGCTTTTTGAATTCTTGTGACATGAATTGTGTTCCATTGTCACATATTACTTACTTGGGTATTCCTTGATCAGCAAAGAGGACTCTCATTTCTGAGGTGATAGTTGACACTCTCAGGTCTTTCACCCTTTTGACAAATGGAAACTTACATTAGTTACAGCCTTCTATTAAATACCACTCTTGATTCTCAGTGAACAAGTCTGGTCCCACTGTGTGCCATAGCCTGGCAGGTACTTCTTTTCCTCTTTTTGTTGTATGTTTCTGTGCTTTTGGCATATCTTCTTTGTCTGGATCTCATAATTGACAGAGATCAATTGCAACTCCTGGCAGCTATCCAGACCTAGAATTGCTGGTCTGTCTACGTCTACCACATAGAACATACAGAGGATATTTTTCCCCTTATGGCAGCCATTGATCTTAGCTCTCCTTAGCTGCTTGATCATGAGTCCACCATAGGCTGTTAATGTGACATTTGCTGTTTCCAATGCACCATCTTTTGGATACTCTTTTAGTATGTTCTCTGGAAACATCTGGTGGGGGGGGGGGTTAGAGTCTGAGTGGAAGGATGTTACTTTGTGATCTAGTATCCAGCTTCACTTTTAGGTTAAATATTGTAGGCTTGTTCTGGATTGTCTTCTGTATTTGGATCCTTGTCTGCAGTTCACTTCCTTCTTTCATCTCACCTGACATCTCATGAAGGTGTATGGATTCTATGTCCAGTATCTGGATGTTGGAATCCTCATTGTTGTTTCCCTTTATGTGGTGGATCTTTTCCTTGCCTTTTTTTTCATTGGTATTACTGTTTTCTTCATACCAGACTTGTACATCTTCACCCAGTGGTTTAACTTTTCTGTAAAAAGTTTCCTTCCGCGCTCGCTTTGGCAGCACATATACTAAAATTGGAACGATACAGAGAAGATTAGCATGGCCCCTGTGCAAGGATGACACGCAAATTCGTGAAACGTTCCATATTAAAAAAAGTTTCCTTCCCACCGCAACGTGATTTTCAGGGTAGCGGGATGATGTAGAACACAATCATATACCTTTTGCTTTGCCCATCGCTTGACCAGTTCAAAGTCTTTCCGTTTCTTGAGCAGATCTGCACTAATATCTGGATAAAAGAATACTTTCAACCCCCTGTACTCCAAGGGAGCTCCCCTTTGAATTTCCCCTTATGCCGCCACCCCTAATATTTTTTCACAATCTTGAAAATATTTTAGCTTTATAAGGATCAACTAGGGCCTTTGTCCCAGTCCTGGCTTAGGGATTGGGGCTCTAAAGGCTTTTTCTATTTTAATGGAGATTCCTAGCACCTCCTTTCTTAGTGGTTTGGGGATCCATTTAATTAGGAATTCTGTAAGATTCCACCCCTCAGAGTCTTCTTTCAATCCCACTGTTTTAACATTGCATTTTCTGTTCTCCAGGAAGTCCAACTTCCCCCATACCTCATCTCTTTCTTTAAGGAGACCTTTAATTTCTTGCTACATTGTGGCAATTCTATTCCCCCCTGCCCCCAATCTCTCCTCTACCTCAGTCACCCTGTTATATTCACCAGGGCCCCCTCCATCCTGCCTATTTTTTCTGACATATCTCTTGCTCTTCTGTCCACTTCCTTCTCTAACCTATTTACCATTTGGATCAGAGTCTGTAAAATGTCTCTTAAGGAGAGCTCTGGGCCCCTCTTCCTCATTTTTCTGTTGCAGCCTGGCTTTCCAGCTTCTCCTGGCCTCGTGGCTGGGTCCCTCGCACACCCGACTGCCGCCATTGCAGCCATTACATTCGCCCTGCCGACCCTCATCTCTGACTCGATGGCTTTCGCGATCGCTGTCCCGGTTGACCTCCTCTGCATCCTCGGCAGAGCTTGCGATTCCTGAGCTCACTCTCGTTCCACTCGAGCCCGCTGCTCCCCGATTTGACGCACCGCCAGCGGACTCCAAGTGTCGGGGAGATCGCTGCTTTGCGCGTGAACCTACAAGCTGCAAGGGAGAAGCAGTTGTCCTCCCTTGCACCTGGTCCAAGGCTTTGACTGGCCTTACTGCCACTCAGGGCTGTTCCTCCGTTCTGGGTATGCCTGCCTGAGGGGCTCCCATTGTTGCTGAAGTCAGTGGGGTTGCATTGTCTTTGACTGCCCTCAGGTTGGCACCACCATTACTCCCAACACGAGGCTCCTTCACTTGCCTCAGAACCTTGTAGGGTCGACATATCCTCGTTGTAATTTTTTTTTGTTGATTGAAGCTTCCTCATCCTCTTCTTGTATTCAGGCAGGGTTTTTGCTCTTTTTATGTCCTGGATTTCAATTTTTAATGCTGTTTTTTCGTCTAGGTCTGGGAGCTCGTAGGATCTCCAGCCTCCTAGACTCTCACCATCACGTGACCTCTATCTCTCTTTAATTTAATGCATACTATTGCAGTAGTATTTTTTCATGAAGTACCTATTCAACTGTAGCAAGTAATAATTTTGGTGTACATATATATTTAACAATCTATATGAAAATAATCTTTTTATCATTATTATTGAAGTGTAATTTACAATAGCTAATACACCTAGCAGCAATGTGGGAGGAAACCAGAGCATCACTCCAAGGTTAGAGAAATTACACACAAACTCCATTCATACAGAACCTGAGGTCAGGATCAACTCGAGGCATGACAACAGTGAAGAATCAACACTTACCTCCTGCAGCACCATACCAGTCCATGGGAGTGAATGGGGACACCGATCTGGGTTTAAAAAGGGAAAATATGTGAAATGTTCCTTTATTTTACGATCTTAAATGTTCTTAATTAATTTTGTGCACATTTTTCATATTTATATATTGTTATACAGTATCTGACACCTACAAAGCTTGGTAGATGCTGGATAAGTGAATTTTCTGGTTGGTTGAGACATTGAATGCCTACCTACTACAGCTGCATTGAATAAACAGTTTAAAAGACAATACTTTACTGTACTTAAACTGAACAAACTTCATTTGAATATATGAACCTTGTGTGGCGGCTCACCACAAGGCAGGCGAACCGGCCCCGTTGGAAAGCCACGCGGCGGGGCAGCCGGCCAAAATGGCGCCATCGGGGGTTTCCCTTCCTTCCAGCTTGGGGCTCAGAAACCCGCGCTTGGGGACCATGTAAAGCCCGGGTGACATCAGTGCTCTCCAGCATGGTTCTCAGCCAGGTCCAGGCTAGGAGTATAAGTGCAGTCCAGCAGCCTGCAATAAACCCAGCCATGTGCCAGTTTGGGAAAGAGTCCATGCAGTTCCTGGGCCATAACATCATGGCCAAAGGAGCCACGCCCGCCACTGCAAAGTTTGCCGCCATCAGGGAGTTCCCATGCCTCATCAGCCTCAAGGGGCTGCAGGAGTTCATGGGTATGGTCAACTTTCACAACTGCTTCATCCTGGGAGCTGCACGCATCTTGCAGCCACTGTTCGCCCTCATCGCAGCCAAGCACAAGATACTCGCTTGGAACCCAGAAGCCTGCTCCGCATTCGAGGCCACCAAGGATGCCCTCGCAAAGGCCGCCATGCTCGCCCACCTGCACACCGACCTGCATATGGCATTCTCTGTCAATGCCTCTGCCACAGCTGTCGGTGTTGTCTTGGAGCAGCAGGTGAATGGGCATTGGAACCTGCTGCCATTCTTCAGCCGCTGGAACGCAAGTATAGTGCCTTCAACCGCGGGTTACTGGGCATGTACCTAGAAGTGCGACATTTCCGCTATTTTTTGGAGGGGAGGACTTTTACCATCTTCACCGACCACTAACCCCTCACCCAACCGCTCACGATAGCAAAGGATCCCTGGTCGACCCATCAGCAGCGTCACCACTCCTTCATGTTGGAGTTTACCACCGACCTTCGGCACAAGGTGGGGAAGGATAATGTGGTTGCCAATACACTCTTGCGACCGGTCATCTGCACGCTGATGCCAGGCTTCGACTTCGACCAGCTCGCCTCAGACCAGGAAGCTGATGAAGAGACAAGGGCCTTCAAGACCGCCATCAGCAGCCTGCGGTTCCGAGACTTCCCGACTCCAAGCGGCAAAGGCACCATCCTGTGCGATATCTCCTTGGGCATCTCACAGCCAGTGGTTCCACAGCAGTGGCGCAGGCAGGTCTTCCGTCACATCCACGACCTTTCACATCTGTCCATCAGGTCCATGGTGGCAGAACGGTTCGAATGGCATGGGCTGCAGAAGCAGATCGCGGGCTGGGCCAGAACATGCACCCATTGCCAGACGTCCAAGGTGCACAGGCACACCAGGGCACCCATACAGGAGATTGAGCACGTCCGGGAATGGTTCAGCCACATTCATGTGGACATTGTTGGGCCCTTACCCGTTTCCTGGGACAAGCGTTACCTGTTTATGGTGGTGGACCACACCACTCGCTGGCCCGAGGCAATCTCAATGCTAGACGCCTCCACCGACTCCTGCTCCCGGTTCACCTCACCTGCGATCAGGGCGCCCAGTTCACATCTACGCTCTGGGCACAGGTCGCCAACAGGTTGGGGATACAGCTACACTGCACCACGGCCTAGTGTTCCTAGAACTACATTCATTCAGGGAATTGGATAATATTTCATCACACTGTTGAAAATGTGTTTCTGGGAAATAAGATGATGATTCACTCACCACCAGCCACTGACCTGTACAAACTAGTATTAACACAAATGGTTCTGAAGCATTTCTAGTCAATGCAGACTCCTAGAAAATTTATGGAAGGAGACTCATCCAATCTCATTGGCAATCTTGGCAAAGTGATGGCAATTCCTTGATACAAGTCTTAAAGCCTGATGGGCCCACTGCTTAAGTCTGAGCTGTTAGTTGTTCTAAATCCATCCTATTTAATACCCACAATGTTAAAAATTTTCAGAGCCATTTTCTCCTGCCTAAATATTGCTGCTTTGCCACTTTTATTGAGTCGGTCCTGTGAAAGGAAATGGCATTCCTCGGATTTGCAAAGAATTTTGATACTTTGACTGAAAGGAAAGATGATCTCAGACAGTTGCCTTATTAGTCTGTTGGACAGCTCTCTCAATTTAGCAATCCCCAAATGTGCACGAAAAGGATTTGGTAGAATGACTGGACTAAGTGTAACTTTGATGGTCTAAGTGTAACTTTGATGGTCTAGTATTTAGCCTCTCGATCAATGTCAGATGAACTTTCCAGTTTATTGTACTTAAGTGGCAATTAGCTACAAGTAGTTCTAGGAGTTCGCCGAGCAATAAGCAGGCAGTAAAGAATCAACCACATTATTTTGGGCATACCCCTCTATTCTTCTTTGATGTAGAAGTGAAGAGAGCAACAGTGAGGTAGTTGAGATCCTTCTAGAGGCTTTTTTTTCCCCAGAATCAGAATTTATTGTCATGAAGTTCATTGTATGGCAGCAGAATCATAGAGCAAATATTGATATTATAACCGTCTTACAACATTACTAGAAATAAAAGTAGTAACGCACCAAAAATAAGGCAGTGTCTTTGGTTCATTGATTATTCACAAATCTGATGGCAGCGGGGAAGAAGCTGTCTTTGTGCCATTGAGTGCTTGTCTTTAGGCTCCTGTACCTTTTTCCCCAATGGTAGCTATTATGTCTCTGTGTTACTTGGGAGGCTTCTTAAATAACTCCGAGATGCAAGATTCAAATAACAGAAGAGAATTTACTTACTGATGCCTTCCACCATCTCAGGAAACTGTTCACTCACACATACATATACATACGCCCCACACTGGGGCACTACAGTTACTACAGTGAGAAGGGTGTATTCTTAGGCGGTTACAAAATAGTTCACATTATCCTGACAAAATAAAGAAAAATGTTGTGTCCTTTATCACTTTCTTTCCAGTGCAACTTAAGCAACTGAACTTGTACACTAATTTATTTACACAACTATTTTTAAATAGTTCTTATCGATATCGCACTTGCAGCAGAATGTTCCTTTGCCACCTTGTGGATTTGGCTGCGACCGTTGGGCTCTGTGCTGCTGGTCCACATGGAGGAGATGCACCTTGTTGTGCTTCATCTGACAACTGCTGAGTTGATATTTTGGTATTAGTAGTTGTGGTCTCTTCACTTGATATTGGTGTTGCAGGCTTTGCTGGTATTAAAGCTTTCTGCTTCATCACATCTTGTGTCAGCCGGATAGGAATTCTGTTCTTCCTCAGCTGATGGCCAGAGTCTGTCTCAACAATGTACGATCTTGGTATCTCAGCTTCTCTAATGACCTTTGGTGGGGATCATGTTTTCAACATCTGGTCTTCTGGAGGGTGTATTTTGCTCCACAGAGTTGCTGGGAACTTCACGTCAGTCCTTAAAGGTGTTGCTCGTAATGATAGAAGAGCTAAGCATGGGTCTTCTTTTGTTTTGCGACACTTAATAGTGTGCATTTCACAGTTTTCATTTGTCTTTCAATCCCTTTGGGATAGTATGGGGATGATGTAGTGATAACAATCCCATACACTGCAGCCAGCTTTCTAAATTCTTGTGATGTGAACTGTGTTCCATTGTCACATGTTCAGCAAGGAGCTCTCTCATTTCAGAGGTAATAGTTGACACTCTCAGGTCTTTCACCCCTTTGACGAGGGGTCACTTGTAGCCACTATTAAATACCACTCTTGATTCTCGGTGAACAAGTCTGCTCCCACTGTTTTCCATGGCCTGTTAGGTACTTCAATGGAAATTATTTCCTCTTTTTGTTGTGGGTTTCTGTTGATCCTTTTGGCGTATCTTCTTTGTCTCGATCTCATTATTGACAGAGATCAACTGCAACTCCCAGCAGCTATCCAGACCTAGAATTGGAGATCCATCTGCATGTACCATGGACTGAGGATGTTCTTATGCCAACCATTGATCTTAGATCCCCCGAGCTGCTTGATCATGGGTCCACCATAGGCCATTAATGTGACATTTGCTGTTTCCAATGCACCATCTTTTGGATACCCTTTTATTATGTTCTCTGGGAACATCAGGTGATAGAGTCTGAGTGGAAGGACGTTGTTTTGCCAATAAACCCATCAACGTTTTTTTCTGATATGAGATGAACTCGAGGACATGTGAGATAACAATACTCTCCTGGAAAAACCTGACAGATCATAACCCAAGGTCTGAATCCGAACATGGGTCTCTGGAGCTGAGAAATTGGATCTCCATGCCATGTCCATTTAGAAATAACTTAAGGCCAAACTGAGTAATGGCAGATTTCCTTGAATGAATTACAAAAGTGCCACAGGTTGGTTTCTACAAACATCTGGCAGATTTTCGATTACTGATTCTGAGAGAAGCTTTTATTAAAAATCAAGTTGTTCAATTCACTACTACAGTTCCTCTGCTGGGATTTGAACTCCAGTCTCCGCACTTCTAGTTCATGACCAGCAGTTCAGTTCACAATGGCAGCCACACAAAAGAGTACTTTCCAAAAATAAAACTCTGAAAAGCAGTGAAATGAAAAAATTGACACAGGTTAGAGAGGTATCAATTATTCCTTTTCGGTTCATTTTAGCTAAGCCTCAATTACTAATAGGTGATCCACTGACAGCAATGTGCAACAATTCTTGCTCACAAAAGTAGCCTGAAGTATGTTGAGACTTTTTACATGTGATAGAAAGGGACAGAATTCTTCTTTTCAATGTAATCTTAAAGAAATTTTCTATTGAATCACCATTAGGGCCATTTGTGTTTTCCAACGTATCCCTTGACAGAGCATTGTTGGTACCTTTCACTGAGAATTTGGCTCTTCTTCTTAGGCACTTGTTCAAAAATAGTGATAAAGCATAAAAGACAGTGAAATGAGCCGATTTGCATAGAATCGTCCAAAAATTGTATATTGGTTGGGCAGGGAGAGAACAAAATGCAACATATAACAATGTACTGTGGCGATGCACAAATCTGTTGCAATGAACCGGCCTTGCTTGTTACGCGCAGTCAATGGGGCAGTTATGGCAGAGATGGCGATGCGTTCCCATCTCGACCACTCCACGAAGGAAGTTGGCATGCATGCTTGTGTCTGCATGACACAAGTGGCAAGGCGTGCGTGCGGTCCGACTTCTCAGCTAAAAAGCAACCGCGCAAAGTTTAAATAAACATTCCCGCTGCAACCTCAGAACTCACAGTCTTTGCGTCCAGTCTATTCACTCGCTCGCGTCCAGCAGGTTACATTTGGCGACCCTAATAAGTCTCCACGTTCTGAAGACTCTTACCACATGGATCCCAGAGCAGTCAGCACCTTAGTGCTTGAGCTACCCATGCTTTGGACCAGCAGAGGCCCAGTTCCAAATCAAGAAAATCTCCTATGACTCCACCAGGTATTTCTACGTCGTCAGTTCCCTCAATCTGCATAGAAAACCTCATCCAAGCGCTGCCGGAGAAGGGTAAATACCTAGCCTTAAAAAACCTCCTCATAACCACCTTTGGTCTCTCTCACACCACAATAGGGCAGTCAGGGTCTTGCATCTTGACGGTTTAGAGGACCACATGCCGTCTGCCTTGAGGGACGAGATGTTCGCACAGGCGAAAGGACATAAGGCCTGCCTTATATTTGAGCACACCTTCCTGGAGCAAATTCCAGAGGACATTCGCCTCCTGCTCGCTGATGCTGATTTCAGCGACCCTTGGAAGGTAGCTGCTAGGTCTGACGTTCTCTATCGCATGAAACATGAAAATCCAGAGGCCCTTCATCGACTAATCAAACTGCCACAAACCAAGCCCACCAGCAGATAAGTGCTCCTCCCACCAGACTCAGAACTCCACTGTGCTTCTATCACCAGCGCTGGGGAGCAGAGGCTCAAAAATGCCATCAACCCTGCTTGTTTCAGGGAAACAAGGCCACAGCGGCTGGCCAAAAGAACAGCCTACTCCATGTGTGGGACAGCATCTCGGACTGCAGGTTCCTAGTCGACACAGGAAAAGAGATCAGCGTAATTCCACCAACTCCCCTTGAGATGCGCATGAGACCATGCGCCCCCACCCTTCAAGCAGCCAACAACTCCGCCATCTCCACTTTTGGCCACAAATGCATTTCCCAGTGTTTCTGAGATATGGACTTCCACTAGCATTTCATCTTGGCCGCAGTCGACAACCCGTTGCTGGGAGCAGACTTTATCCGGGCACACTCTCTCCTCGTTGACCTACAGTGAAGACGCCTGGTCCACTTGGAAATATTTCAAACCATCCCCCTAGGAACTTCAAACGAGAAAGCCACTCACCTTGCCACAGTGGAGATGGCTACAAACCGGGACACACGCCTCCTTACAGACTTTCCAGCCATCCTGCGCCCACACTTTTCAACCACTCAGCCGCCCCTTTCAGCCTTTTCAAATTTCTACGAATGCCCTTTGGCTTTAAAAAACACAGCCCAAACGTTCCAGCTGCTAATGGATGTCATAGGGTGTGACATGCCCTACTTCTTCATTTACCTGGACAACATCCTGGTGGCAAGCGCTATGCCCAAGGAACACTCATCCACCTCCACCAACTATTTTCCCACCTACACTGGGTTGGCCTTACCATCAACCCGGCCAAATGTGAATTTGGCTGCCAACAGACAGATTTCCTGGACCACCGTTTAACCAAGGATGCCACAGTGCCCCTCCCGGACAAAGTCAAGGCCATTCATCAGTTTCCACATTCTACTATGCTTAAAGGCCTGCAGGAATTTGTAAGAATGGTCTCTTTCTACAACAGGTTTATTCCCCAGGCTGCTGCCATTATGCAACCTCTGTTCGACCTCATATCTGCCTCCACGCAAGAGCTCCAATGGACCACCGAGGCTACGGCGGCTTTTGAAAAAAAAAAGACCCCCCTCACCAGCTCATCCATGCTTGTACGCACACATGGAGGCCCATATCACCCTTATGATCAATGCGTCTGCTATTGCAATAGGAGCAATCCTCCAGCAGTTCATAGACCAAACATGGAAGCCACTTGCCTTTTTCAGTTGCCATTTGTGCCCACCTGAGCACAAGTACAGTGTTTTCAACAGGGAATTGCTGGCTCTGTACCTGGCCATTCAAAATTTCCTCTATTTCCTCAAGGGTAGATTGAATAAAGCAATGCAGAAACAAACTGTGGAGTCATGTTTAGTTTTCCATTTAAGGAGAAAGTAAATGACAAAAGGGAAAAAAGGTCTCATCTGGGGATAGTGGGGTTGCTCTATTTATAAATGGACGGTGAAAAATATGGCTGAGAAGAAAATGAAGGGATAAGAAATATATCCAGACAAGGAGGAAGTAAATGACAAAAGGGAAAAGAAAAGATCTCATCTGGGGATAGTGGGGTTGCTCTATTTATAAATGGACGGTGAAAAATATGGCTGAGAAGAAAATGAAGGGATAAGAAATATATCCAGACGGAACCAGCAGCAGCTCAAGGAGTGAGAGAAAATTCTGCTGGGAGCATAGTTGATGAAGAATGACGACAAGAATATCTTGCTGCAGAAAAAAAATGTTCCATTCTGTAGGGATGATAGGTCATTGGTCAACTCTAAAATACAAAATTATCGCTGTTCATTTTGTAATTGAAATTTTATTTAAAATGATACATTTTCACACCAGCCATAGCATTTTGCAGCACAAAATCAGGTCCTACAGCAAATTTGTCCATGCCAACCAAACTGTCTACCCAGGTCAGACCTATTTGCATGCATGTCCCTCTAAATCTCTCCTATCCACGTACCTTTCCAAATGTCTCCCCAACTGCTGCCTCATTCACTTATCCTTCTGTGTTTTCCAAGAGGAGTTATGCACTCTCTGGTAGGGCCATATACATAATTGTTTGAGAAAACATTGCTGGGCATATTTAAATTCAACACCATCCAAGTTTTCGGAGGGTCCCAGTCAATACAAGGGAAGTTGAAATCATCTATTTTTGCAACCTTATTGCTTCTACATCTATCTGTAATCTCTCTACAGATTTGCTCCTCTAATTCCTGCCGCCTGTTAGGGTTCCATAAGACAAACCTATCTAGTGGATCTTCCTTCTCATTTCTAGGTTTCACCCATATAATTTCACTAAACGATCTATCCTCTTGAAATATTGCTGGGATGTTCTCCTTAATTAAAAAAGACAAAACACCCCTCCTCTCTTATCTCCAACTCTACTTTGCATTGAATTGCCAGTCTTTCCCTTTTCTCAGCCATGTTTCTGCCCTAAATAAAAGCACCCATTCAAACATTTATCAACTCTATGCAAGAATAACAGGTTGCAGGCAAGGTTTCTTTATCCATGTCTAGTATTCTAGTATGTATCACAGATGACTAGTTCTGTAATAAGCTCATAGAGGTTAAGAAAAGCTTGTGTAACATTCTGAATTTCACAGTAACTCACCATTACACGAAGCAAGCATCAGGGAAATAATATTTTAAAAGATTTGAAGTCAGTCTTTTAATTCTGCCTTACTTTCTGCAGTTCACCATTGCACATTTCAAGCACAGTATTATTTTAATAACCAGTCTTTAGAAAGGAATGTGCCATAGGTTGCAGTCAACTGAGTCATCATTTCAGCACCAATCACAGTAAAGACAAAACAGCTGACACAGTGGTATCAGAGGCTGTGGCTTTGAACTAGCTTGAGAACAGCCTGTAATCTTTGTTCCTTTTTAGACGACCTTAAATAAATGATGAGAATGCTGAACAATTAACCACAAACAGGAAAATGGCAGGCAATTCAATTTGTGATTTAACAAATGATCAACACTGCAGTTTCCAGATATAGGACTTTGTACTGAGGGACACTGACTTTGAAACTTTTGTATTCAAGTATTTAGAATTGCCGTAGTTCCAAATGAAAAAGCTTTCAAAGGACTTTGTCTTTCCTAAGCATATATTAGGTATTTTCTTTGTACATTTTTGAAACATGATTAGAAATGATGTAAATATCAATCTAGCACAGCGGTTTTCAAACTTTCCCCCCCTAAACTCAAATTCCACCTTAAGCAATCCCTAAGCCATAAATGCTCTGTGATTAGTAAGGGATTCCTTCAGGTGGTATACGAGTTGTCAGGAAAAGTTGAAAACCATTGTTTTAATCGTACCTCATGACTCATTATGTGCACAGTTTCATAACTCCACAGGAAATGGGTCAATGACAATTTTTCTCAATCAAAATATTTCAGTAACAATTGGGTCTCGAGCAGTGGTACTCAACCTTTTTTTCGCACTCACATACCACATGAAGCAATCCCTTACTATTCATAGAGCACTTATTACACAGGGATTGCTTCAGATGGAATGTGAGTTTAGGGGGGCAGTTTGAAAACCACTGATTTCGCACTAAGTATCATCATATTGGTCAGCTTTTTGGCTCACCTCTCAGAGCAGGATTAGATTTATGTGAGGTACAATGTCTGGTGTTTCTAGCTGACAATGTTCCTGGGAATTCTGAACCATACTGTTGCCTACTGTTAGTGTTACTTACGGATTAGAAGCAGGAAATTTGTGGCTACTTAAATGCATTCTCTGTGCATTAAAGATGAAGTAGACTTTACAATCTTGGATTTTTTGAGTGTACTGAAATAATTTAATCTTGAGGCCCCAATGTTCTTATGTTACGTGACGATACCTGAGAACAATGGACACCGGGGAAAGGAGTTATTTCCCTCTAGTAAGTTCCAACAGTAGGTTCCCATTCTTCCCATGGGCAGTGAGAATGCTGAACAAACAAAAGAACTACTAACCATTTGATACTCTCCACTTTAAACATGTACCACCTTGTTGAACTCTTCCCTACCTTGAGAAAAAGATTGTGACCATTCAACTTATTTAGAACCTTCATGATTTTATTTCCCTCTATAAGGTTACCCCTCAGACTCCCACACTGCAGGCAAAAAAGTCCCAGCCAATCTTGCCTCTCTCTTTGTAACTCAAGCCCACAGTCCCAGTAACATCCTTGTGAAACTTTTATGTGCCTTTTCTGGCTAAATGACATCCTCCAAGCGTGGCTTTGCGACATCCAACTCTGGACTTGATGTCCTGACTCATGAAGGCAAACATACCAAACATGTTCTTCATCGTCCTGCCTACTGGTGTTGGCACTTTCAAGGGATGATGTACTGGCATCTCTCGGTCTCTAAGTCTCATAGTGGTTAGTACAATGCTGTTACAGCACCAACGACAGGAAATGGAGTTCGAATGCTGCACTGTCGGTAAGGAGTTTGTGTGTTTTCCCTATGTCTGCATGGGTTTTTCCCAGAGGCTCTGGTTTCCTCCCACCGTTCAAAATGTACAGGAGTTGTAGGTCAAATAGGTGTAATTGGGCAGCACGGCTTGTGGGCTGAAAGGGCCTGTTACCATGCTGTATGTCTAAATTAAATTAAATTAAAAATCTTAAAGGCCCTGGCATTTACTGCCCAGGTTTGACTTAACAAAATGTCCAAGTTAAATTTGTTATCTTACTTCTTCAACTCTTCAAGAATAATGAATATTGTGACTTAATTACTAAACAATATTATAAATGAATCAAAAAACAAAAAAAAAACTGCACAAGCTGGGAATTTGAAATAAAAGATTCAAAGAAGAAAATTAGAGAAACGACAGATGCCAGATTCCTGAGGAAACAAAAAGAATTTAGAGGAACTCAGAGGTTGGGGAAGTGGGGGGAGGTGGGGAAGGGGTAGTCAGGCAGCATCCGCAGAGAGAAATGGTTCATGTTTCACGTCAGGACCCTTTTTGAGAAAACAGAAAGCACCGGAGACATTCAGCAGATGGGGGAAACGGAGTTTTCATTTCAGGATTTTGACTGATTAAGTGTTTCCAACATTTTATGTTTTTATTATAATTAGATTGTTCATATATGCCTTAAACTATGGAAACAATCCAGAGCAATTTATTACAATGAACAGTATTCTACGATTAATTGCTAAATCTTATGATTTGCAGCTACTGTCTATTTTTCTGCACTACTAAGTTTTGTATTATCTAAAAAGTGCCAAATTACATTCCATATACCAAATACCTCATCATTATTATTATTCATCAAGATGAACAATTTGTAAGGATACCCCAGTATACCTTCTGCCCATTTAGAAAATCCTACCTTTTAGACAATTATGTACCATTACTTAACAATCATTTAACGTGTGCCTAATAAAAAAGAGTTGTACGCTTTACAAAAGCCTTTTTGAAAGCATATATGTCCAACATTATCATTTCTATATTGTTGTTAATTAATTTAATGTCCTTTTAAGTTTTTAAACAGCTTTGTAATTATTAATTATATCCATTATTTGACACATATTGCAATGATAATTAGCCTGCCCTTTCTTTCTCCATTAAACTGATTCTCTTTTGGCAATATGCAATGTTATTTTGCTGCTCTCTGCCCCATTTGCCAACGAATCTTGTTCGACATCTCTGCTTCGGTTTTCTGGTCCCTCAGTCTCTGAAAGGTTTTCATCATTTTCTATGGGTTAATAAGCTTCATCCGAAAGTCAAGCCACAGCTTCTGTTAAGAACAAGGATAACCTACCTTATAAAATGATATAATGATGAGGAAAAATAGTGAAAAACTAGGGTCCACAGAGAGTGTAATAACAAACCTGAAAACAGCAGGCCAAATAATTACGAGTCGTTCTGGTGAGATGAATCGACGCTAGATTTTAAAAAGCTTATGACCTGCAGCAAAAGTAAAATACTCAGCATTTTAAATGAGCACATTAATTTTATATCATAATATGAAATCCGAATAGCCTTCTATCCACATATGTGTATTCAACTTGACTGTTAACACCCTGAACAATGGAAAAGATCAAGAGAAAGTTGCACATTTAAACAGTGGTAAAGGAAGTATCCACGATAGAAATGGATCTCTTGATATCCATGATATTCCAGCCTGCTCTCACAAACACAAAAGAAAACAACATGGCAATGACAACAACACACTTCCTGACTGCCTGTTTCCAGCTGCCCTGTTTCCTGTTAGCTCAGTCAAGCTGTGCTGTTGATAAAAGAGGAGTCAATGGAGGGATTTAAACATCAAATCACTAAGTACTGCCTTGTTCACATCCTAAAAAGATCTTCTGTGGCATAACACAGTGAGTCAGTGGTTACAGGATTCATAAGTATCACTACTGAAAAAAAAACTTAGGAAGAATTTGAAAGATCTCCCAAGAGTAAATGAAGTAAATTGGTTTTTCAGTTGTTTCTTTGCCTTCTGCAGGTCAATGAATTTGCTTTGCTCTTAGAAAACACTTAGAAGGAAAACCTACCAATCTATTACAGCCTTTATGGTATTCCTAAGTAATTAATAGTCAATTAGATATTTTTAAAGCATCACACCTCTGTGTTGTGTGCAAATGTAACATTCAAAATGCACACAGCAATATCCAACAAATATTAATGACTCAACCATCAGTGTTCTACAGATGTTGATTGGTGGCCAATAAATTTTATCCATGACAGGAGCATTATAGGCAAAGAATCTAGAATAAATGTCCATAGATTTGATAAAGGGGTTGTGTGATAGTACAGATTCTATTACCAATGTGTATATGTACATATGTACAGATGGTAGTGTAGGATGACTGTGATTGGCTGAGAGTGTAGCCACACCTATTGGCAGGTCTAAAAGGATTGCTCCTAGCCAGACCAGGTCATTTTGGACTGGTCAACCTACTTGTGATATGCTCCAGTCTTTTAGTTAGTAAAACCCTTGGTTTAGATCAACAAGTCTTTGGTTCCTTCGACGCGCACTACAATTTTAATAACTAAAAAATTTTGAAGGGATGGAGCGTATGCTACGGCTGGAATGCCTCGTCATCAACCCACAGTCAGCTACAGCCTCAAATGATTTTAAGCACTGGGTGAGATGCTTCGAAACATACTTACAGCTCTCTGATCCTGCCGTGAGAGGACAACCATCGACTACTAATATTGATGACTATGGAGCCCCCGAGAGTCTACCAGAGTGTCCAGGATGCGACCACTTACACCGCAACCGTGAAGGTGCTGAAAGGGCTCTAAGAGCGACCAGTGAACAGGGTCTATGCTCGGTACAAACTCGCTACAAGGAGGCAACAGCCCGGTGAGTCCTGTAGAGCTTATATTCAGGCACTAAGGGCAATGGGCAGGGACTGTGCCTGGACAGACAGAACTGGTGTGGATACCACAGATGATCTCATTTGGGATGCCTATGTGGCTGGGGTTTGATCGAATGAGGTGAGGCAGCGCCTGCTAGAGCACGGGGGAGAAAACCTAGAGGACATGATCTGGATCGCAGAGACGATGGAGGCTGCGGTCTTAAGTATGGACATATACTCTCAGGGCTGGACCCCACACTCTGATGTAGGTAGGATGCCCTCGCTGCCCGATGCAACCCCAAAGTGTTATTTCTGTGGGAGGAACAAGCACAGCAGGTCCCAGTGCCCGGCAAGAAAAGCCAGGTGCCAGAAGTGCCTTAAAAACGGCCACTTTGCTGTCGTCTGTCGCTCCAAAATGGCCACCGTCAAACACAGTGCCTCGTGTAAAGCCCAATCACCACTCTCCATTTCAAACACTTCTTCCTCAGAGCTCTCGTCCAATGAGAGCGAGGACTCCACCGCGTGGCAGTGCCTGACGTCATGGGGCAGACACCGAGCACGGAAGGTACAACCCACCCTCGCCGCAATGATGTTCACCCTACCTCACGAAGCAACATCCGACAGGCCAAACTGTTTGTGTGATGTCATACACACGTTGCACGACGTCATCCACACGTTGCGCGACGTCATCACGCAGGACTCCACTGTCCCCATTACAAGTCTCTGCGTCGATAACCCTCGACCAGGACATCCCCAACCCCTCACAAAAGCAATGGAACTGATTAAAGTGCATGGACACGATACCAATTGCTTATTTGAAGCGGGGTCAACTGACAGTTTTATCCGCCCAGACCTGGCCCACCGTTGCGGATTGGCTATTCTCCCCACTGCACAGAGAATTTCATTGGCGACCAGATTGCACTCGACTGGGGTAAAGGGTTACTGCATGGCGACCCTTAAAGTCCAGGGTATCACATTCACAAACTTTAAAGTATTAGTCCTTCCCCAATTGTGCACCTCTGCTCTGCTGGGACTGGATTTTCAGTGCCAGTTTCAAACCATTTCCCTGCCTCACACTCCGCTCTCTGTCTGTAACCACTCCACCCCGGAAACCTCCTGCCAGCGGCAGCCCGAGCCACCCGCCCCCGCGCCCCGGGGCCTCACCTGTAGTCTCTCCACCCTCCGAGTTGCTCCGCCAGCGCTTTTTGCAAATCTCACCCCTGGCTGGAAGCCTGTGGCCACCAAAAGCCGGCAATATAGTTATGAACACAGGAAATTTATCACAAGTGAGATGCGAAGACTGGTGGATGAGGGCATTATCGAACCTAGCTCGAGTCCATGGAGGGCCCAGGTAGAGGTTATTAAAAACGGGGAGAAGCCGCGGATGGTGGTTGACTACAGCCAGACAATCAACCGCTTCACACTCCTGGATGCGTACCCCCTTCCACGGATCATGGATGTGGTGAATCAGATCGCCCAATACCGTGTATTTTCCACCATTGACTTATATTCAGCCTATCATCAGCTCCCGATCCGCCGAGAAGACCGACTTTTCACAGCCTTCGAAGCGAATGGGCGGCTGTATCAATTCCTCAGGGTACCCTTTGGGGTCACAAATGGCGTCGCGGTCTTCCAGAGGGAAATTGACCGGATGGTGGACCAGAACGGGCTGACTGCTACTTTCCCGTATCTGGACAATGTCACTGTCTGCGGCCATGACACGAAGGATCATGACGCCAACCTTGAGAAATTTTTTCAGACTGCAACTCAGCTGAACTTGACCTATAATTTTGACAAGTGTGTCTTCCGGACCACTCGGCTCGCAATTGTGGGTTGTGTGGTGGAGAACTGGGTGGTCATGCTGTACCCTGACCGCATGCATCCCCTCATGGACTTGCCCCTCCTCCCCCCCACCCCCACACACCCAGAAGGCACTCAGACGCTGCCTAGGCTTTTTCTCTTACTATGCCCAATGGGTTCCACACTATGCCGACAAGGCACGGCCACTCATCAAGACCACCTCCTTCCTCCTGTCAACCGAAGTCAGAGCGGTTTTCGACCACATCAAATCGAACATCGCTGCTGCAACGCTGCATGCCATCGACGAGTCTATTCCATTCCAAGTCAAAAGCGATGAGTCTGACTTTGCACTGGCAGCCACTTTGAACCAGGCCGGCTGGCCAGTAGCCTTCTTCTCCAGAACCCTCCAGGGTCCTGAGAGCCGACACTCCTCTGTCGAGAAGGAGGCCCAGGACATAGTCGAAGCACTACATTGTTGGAGACACTACCTCACTGGCAGGCACTTTACGCTGCTGACCGACCAACGCGCGATCTCCTTCATGTTTAGCAATACCCAGCGAGGTAAGATCAAGAATGACAAAAATCGCCAGGTGGAGAATCAAGCTCTCCACCTTTAATTATGACACACTGTATCGGCCAGGTAAACTCAACAACCCGCCAGATGCGTTCTCCAGGGGAACTTGCGCCAACATACAACTGGACAGGATGCAGAGACTCCATGAGGAGCTCTGTCATCCAGGGGTCACTAGGTTCGCGCACTTTGTCAAAGCTCGCAACCTGCCCTACACGGTCGAGGAGATTCGCTCCATGACCTGAGCCTCCCCGCTGTGCGCTGAGTGCAAGCCCCACTTCTTCTATCCGGAGAACACCCACGTCATCAAAGCCACCCGCCCCTTCGAGCATCTCAGCGTAGACTTCAAGGGGCCCCTACCATCGACCAATCATAATACCTACATCCTTATGGCCATTGACGAGTACTCCCGCTTCCCGTTCGCTGTGCCCTGCTCAGACATGACCAGCTCCTCAGTTATAGAGGCCCTGCACAGCATCTTCACCATCTTCGGATACCCCAATTACATCCACAGTGACAGGGGGTCCTTGTTTATGAGCGCAGAACTGCGGCAGTACCTTCTGGAGCGTGGTATTACTTCAAGCTGGACCACCAGCTATAACCCACGGGGAAATGGGCAAGTCGAAAGAGAGAATGCCACCGTCTGGAAAGCGGTTACGCTTGCCCTCTGGTCCAAAGGTCTCCTCACCTCTCGCTGTCAGGATGTGCTCATGTACCTAGTGAGGTGCCCTACACTCCATCCGCTCCCTCCTATTCCAATGGGTATATTATAAATTATTGCATATTAAAAAGACATTTAAAAAGGTTGATTGCTGTAATTATATACATAGTTACAGCTTTATTTTGTAGGTTATTTGGCAGAATTAAACAAAGTAGGGATTAGTGCAAATAGTGTTTCTTTTCATCAGAAAAAGGTCATAGTTCACATTAAGCATCTGTTGACCTGTAAATCACGAAAATCTGTAGACACCGTGGTTGAAGTAAAAACACAAGATACTGGAGAAACTCAGCTGATCAAAAAGCATCGTTTATGCAGCAAAGGTTTGTAAAGTGCGTCGAAAGAACCAAAGACTTGTTGATCCGAACCAAAGCTTTTATTAACTAAAAGACTGGAGCATATCACAAGTAGGTCGACCAGTCCAGAATGACCTAGGAGCAATCCTTTAAGACCTGCCAGTAGGTGTGGCCACACTCTCAGCCAATCACAGTCATCCTACTGTAGAGCTCGTCGAAAGAACCAAAGACTTGTTGATCCGAACCAAAGCTTTTATTAACTAAAAGACTGGAGCATATCACAAGTAGGTCGACCAGTCCAGAATGACCTAGGAGCAATCCTTTAAGACCTGCCAGTAGGTGTGGCCACACTCTCAGCCAATCACAGTCATCCTACTGTAGAGCTCGTCGAAAGAACCAAAGACTTGTTGATCCGAACCAAAGCTTTTATTAACTAAAAGACTGGAGCATATCACAAGTAGGTCGACCAGTCCAGAATGACCTAGGAGCAATCCTTTAAGACCTGCCAGTAGGTGTGGCCACACTCTCAGCCAATCACAGTCATCCTACTGTAGAGCTCGTCGAAAGAACCAAAGACTTGTTGATCCGAACCAAAGCTTTTATTAACTAAAAGACTGGAGCATATCACAAGTAGGTCGATCAGTCCAGAATGACCTAGGAGCAATCCTTTAAGACCTGCCAGTAGGTGTGGCCACACTCTCAGCCAATCACAGTCATCCTACTGTAGAGCTCGTCGATAGAACCAAAGACTTGTTGATCCGAACCAAAGCTTTTATTAACTAAAAGACTGGAGCATATCACAAGTAGGTCGAGCAGTCCAGAATGACCTGGTCTGGCTAGGAGCAACCCTTTAAGACCTGCCAGTAGGTGTGGCTACACTCTCAGCCAATCACAGTTATCCTACACGACCATCTGTACATATGTACATATACATATTGGTGATAGAATCTGTACTATCACAAAGGTAAAAATACATAACTGACATTTCGGGCTTGAGCCATTTATCAAGGTATGGAAGAATGTCAGCAGGCATCCAAACAAAAGGATGGGGTGGTAAAGGGGAGCAAAGGTAGGAGATGATAGGTGGAGAAGGGAGAGAGAGGATAGCAGCGATTAGGACAGCGAGGAGGAATGGCTAGGTGGGTACTTGGGGAAAGGGAGGGGGAGAACAGGAAAAACTGGAAAGGGGGAGGGGTAAAAAAGCAAACAGGTTAGCAGAAAGCAGAGGTCGATGTTAATGCCATCTGGTTGGAGAGTGTCCAGACGGAAAATAAAGCGTTGTTCCTCCAATCTGCGGGTGGTTAGGGTGAGGTAGTACATAAGGCCATGGACAGACATGTGAGTATGGGAGTGTGACTCTGATGTGAAATTTTTAATCTATTAGAATCAAGGTGAATATTTAGTGATTCCTGCAAAAAAAATGCATCTTCATTTCTGCAGTTCAGTGTCCCATTAAAATGTCCTTGAAAATTCTCAGGCCCCTGCAGATGGTAATCTCCCCAGTGACACTTCTATCTCCAGAGGGTTACAACGTGAATTATGTAAAAACTGGATTCTGATTAAAGTAGGGGCACTTAAGATGGAAAGCAAAGACCTATTTAGAGCACTGCAGCTGGATCAGCTGAGAGAGTAATCAGCTGTCTTCCTCTGTTTATGTAACAGTGACGTCTATAAGCTTCTGTCCATGAGGCATGAACATGCAAAAAATATTTTCAAGTCTCAGTCCTAAAGAGGTAAATGAAAAGAAAGAAGAGAGGGCACTCCTCCTCAGCTATAAAAATAGTTCTGCCAAGGTAAGAAACTTTTAGGATCCAGAAATATTGATAATAGTATCAAGAGGTCTGTTATTTTTTTTAAATTAATTGTTTGACTTAAAAGGAATTCAGAAAACTACTTTGTCTCAAATTGGGTTATCAACTAAAGATTTTTTAAACCTCATTGCCAGAGAAAGGCTGCTGTAATACATCAGCAATTTACCTCTGCAATATTTTAAGATTGATCTTGTTTGGTTGAAAGACCAAAAACATTTTAGCATTTTAAAAGGGATAATCATTCCTTAATTAGGTATCAACAGCAATTGAAATGCTAATAGTCTGCCAACAATTTTAGTCTGTTACTAATTCTATTTATGCTCCACCTCCAATTTTCAATCTGGACAATTTTTCCTCGAGGAAGGAAACCGGCCAAAAATGTCAGCAATATATTTTTGTCAAAATACCTTATAGGTGCTGAATAAACCAGCTGAGTTCCTCCAGCATCTTGGTATTTTTACTCGAGCCAAATGAAGGTATCTACCCGAAATCTGACCTCATTCCAAAACAGGGTGCGGAACCCTGTCATGCATGACCACCTCAGCAAAGAGCCTTCTAAGTTACAGAAAGCCTTCTCTTAATCTTTTAAATCCAAAACATTTTTAAAATTTAATGAAACAGTTAATGTATATTAAATAACACAACCTTCTTCAAACAAAATATCCCCATCAACCAATGTAGAAGAGATATTTAAAATGTATTACATCACAGCATCATTCAATAGTTGTATAATGTGTTTCAATATCTCAATTAATTTTTAAAATTTGAAAACACTGAAATTATACTTCTAACGAAAGTTTCAGAAGTAAGCACAGATACCATTATTTTATATTCGATGAATCTGATTTAATACCAGACATATCATTAGATTATAAACCAGTTTTAAAAAATACAATGCCTCCATGTTCTTAAACAATTTTTATGATAACTTTGATCTGTTACTACAGCTTATAACATTTGTATAGCAAAGACTTTTGTGGTTATTTTTTAATCTCCCCCAATAGGTCCCTGTTATATGTTAATGTAGCTGGAAGCATGGTCAGCCTAGCAGTTAGCTCAATGCTGTTCCAGCAACAGTGACCCGGATTTGAATCTGGCGCTGTCTGAAAGGAGTTTGTATTTTCTCCCCATGTCTGCTCGTGTTTTTACCGGGCGCTCTGGTTTCCTTCCAACCTTAAAAATGTATGGGGATTGTAGGTTAATTAGGGCAGCATGGGCTTGTGAGCCAGAAGAGCCTGTTACTGTGCTGTAAGTCTAAATTCAAAACTTTCTTGGACTCATTTAATAAATCCCATCCTGTCCGAGCCTTCTGCACTGTAAAATCAATCTGAGAGAAATTGGGCTTACTTGCTAGTAAGAATTATAAAATTATGGTATAATCTGTAGCCAAGAAAGTTAGGCCTCCCATAATAGATGCTAAACAAAGTGGTTGCATTTGTGATGTGAGTCTTGTACATTGATGGAAAATTAAATCAGATTTTGATAGGCCCTTGAAAGAAAAAGAGAATCAATCAAAATAAAACATTGTAAATAAAAATAAAAATAAGTAAGGTTACTCCATGTGGAGTCTAGTAACATCTCAAATTATTTTGCCTTTGGCTTCTGTTGGTCATGATCAACCATGGATATTGCACCTGTGGAGTGGCCTCTCCAGGGTGCAAGCCAGGGCAGAGTTGATGTGGAGATCCATCTTTTTGCCCATGCAATAAGACCCCCCCCCCCCCACCTCCATGCTAATGACAGGCCCAAAGAAACAACAAAGATCAATACGGTTTGGTGCCAGCAGCATCACTGGAATTGCCAACCCGATGCTGCATACAGCAGTCAGCCACCTTCTGGACTACGACTCCAGATTTTTCCCCTTGGGGTTTACTCCTAGAGCTTTTTCCATAAGCGGGTATAGCCACAAGGCAGCGGTTTAAAATCGGAGTTTTCCCTCTCCTAGATGAGTTACCATCCATGGTTAAGGAGCCTCGTCTGGCCGAGCAACTGGTTTCAAGGCGCCAGTGACCCGCCTTTGCCCCTTCTCCTGTCAGTGAGAACAGCTCCGCCAAGCAAAAGAACTATGCCACACATGAAGGCTAAGAGTTCGACTTAAGAGGCTGTTTGAGTCGCACGCCATGAAGACGATTTGTGCAGCAGTGGGAGCTCGTCCCCTCTACCACCCTTCGGCTAATGACAACCTCTCAAGTATGTTGACTGAAATGCATACTTTGTTCAAAGTTGAAATATCATTGACAATAGTTATAGCCACAACTAATAGTACTCGAGAGGGTCCATGTAAGGTAGTCTTAAGCCAAGCATGATATTCCTAAAACACTAGTTATTCTTTGTTGGTATATTGACCACCTTCCCCCCCAACACCCGTCACCACCACCAAATGGTGCAAAAAAGTGGCCAACAAATCTTTTTGCAATATTCCATCTGAAGATCTCATAGAACTGGCAAATGACCAGATTCTCCCCACCCACCCACCCACCCACCTCCCCCTGCCTGCCCAAGTCATCCAGAAATGTGCATTCATGCGAGATTCATGCCTCGTAAAAATGACCCTTTAGTCTAGGTTAATGGCAAAGGGCATCAAGGGAGAGACCAAGACTGCAATGCAGGGAAATAAGGTGAGGAGGAATAGGACAAGTAGGATTGCTCTACTAAGACCTGATGGGCTGAATGACTTCATTTTGATTTGATACAAGTATTCAAGATGGTGCAAAATACATTTTTAATTTCAGTAGGTTAATTCAAGTGTGAGACCTTTATCAGGAGGGTGTCAGGTTTAAAATATTTCTCCATTTCAAAGTCCATTTTTCAAACAAAACTTTATCCCAATAGGAAACATCCTCTCCTTCCACAAGCAATACACAGTTCGCTTATTATAATTTTCTCAGGCTTCCAAATGATCTTCTCTCAACTCCATATTCAAGCTGTTTTACTGCTAACTATTTTAGACCATCCAATCATTGCCTCTTTGGTGATTTGAGAATAAAAAATTGTACGAAAGAATACATTTAACGTTGACCTTTAAATGAGATATTTCCTGATCCTTTGTGCCATTTTACTTGTGTCCTTCTAAACAATATTGTACTTTGACATAGTTAAATTCAATCTCGGAACTAATTAAAAAGGGAACAGAGCCCAACTGAACTGACTCTGGAGAGACATCACGCTTTATTCGATGGAGGAGTTTGCAAATTCATTAATGCACTACTTTCTTGCTAAACCCTCCTAATTAAATCATCAAGCATTTTTTTTTCTGGTTAAGTCCCATTAGAATCAAGTTGATACATAGTAGGAAATTTATTTTTTAAACCATTATAGTAACAGGATATCATCTTTTTTGCTGACCCAATTCTCACCACTCATACTATTGATAATAAGAACTACGGCATTCTAGCTTGATGCAACTTTGGAGAAATCAATTTTTATTCTGTGGTAAAAGAATGATGTTCTTCACATTTTCCATCATGACTTTATACTTTAGGCATGTCAGAACCGTTGCTAATTTTATTCATATATACCCTGATGTATTTTTTAAAAAGAAGAGAAATACAGAGAAAGAGCTGAACTTCAGACTCTGACATCATCCAAAGATTCTCTTCCCTAAATGTAGGCATGTGCTTCCCAGTAACAATTGACCAAGAAAGTCTAACTTGGATATTCACATTGGACCGACCGAGGGCACAAAATTGAAATGAATCAAAAGAAGGAACTAGTAGTTAACTACCAGAGAAAATACATCTTTCCTCAGAGTCCTGCAAGGTTCTTAAAATACACCCCATCATCATACATAATAGATCATTATTAAATAGCAAAAGCCCTTATGGGAGGTAAACTGAAACTTTTGAAGAGATATCTCGCTGCAGAAGTGAGTTTTGTTTATACTTATGTACATTTAAATTTAATTTTAACAATTAAATTTAGACATACAGCACATTTCAGCACACGGGTCCATGCCACCCAATTTGCACTCATTTAACTCTAAGTGAGACACTGGACCATTTTTGAAGCTATTAAACATATTTGATTGAAAGTTGAGAAACTGCAGATGTTGGCATCTTAATTAAAAACACAAACTTCTAGGAATACTCAGCAGGTGAGGCAATATCTGTGGGAAGAGAAATAGAGTTAACATTTTTCAGGTCCAAGACCCTTTGTCAGAATACCTTTGGTTATTTCTGTTATTATGGTAGTGGAGGACATCATGAACATATCAATCTTAAGGGTCTGTGGGATGATCCTTCTTACCACATGTATTATTTCCATAATGGTAAATGTGAAGGACCATCAACAGCTTGCTTCCTCTACATCTCCTTCTTTGCTTGTCAACAGTATTGACTCTCTGTAATTTCATTCAAAGCCTTTGTATTCTCCCAAAATCAAGCAGAATAAGAACATGAGATTAGGGGAGAAACTGAGAGGATTTAGTAACATATCACATATATTTAGGGTGGCACAGTTTCTGTAGCAGTTAGCGCAATGCCTAACTCAGGACCTGGATTCAAATCTCATGCTGTCTGTAAGGAGTTTGTGCATTCTCCCTGTGCCTGCATGGGTTTTCTCCAGGGACTCCGGTTTCCTCTCACCATTTAAAACGTACCGGGGGGAGTAGGTTAATTGGGTGTAATTTGGGCTGAAATGGTCTGTTACTCTGCCGAAATTTAAAAAAAATCACATTGGCATACTTCAAAACCACTGTACCCAGATCCGAGAGGATAGAACATAGAACATTATAGCACTGTACAGGCCCTTTGACTTACATTTCCAACAATTTTGATTTTTCTGTTTTCATTATTTATTGGATTGACATTGAATAAAATAACCTGAAATAAGAAAATTTCAACCACATTTTTCTCAAATTGGATAATAGATACAATTTTCTTCCAGCAATATACAAATTATTTCATCTTTACTTCACAATTTTGAACAAAATTATATGTTCAGTCTATTCAAAAGGTAGAATACTCAACTTTCAGACAATTCTTTCAATCATGCCTTATTCTATTTATATTACTAGATGAAATAAATTGGACAATGCTTACATTATGATTAAAAACTCTCTGGGCCAAATAGCTATAATTTCAACAGCAAATACAGGCTTAAACATGCTTAAATCTAAACAGAAGGAATAATTTGTGCAAAGTTAACACAACAACTGAATCCAAAAACTAAAATTATCCTCTGGACTAAGAACCTTCACAAACTGAACAAAAATCTATCTGGTCATCAAATGTCAACATTAATTTGACCTCACTGATCAAGGAACAATTTTCCCCCTCAGGAACTAGATTTTGTTTGAGAAGGATGTGAGTGGGGGTAAACTAAATAAACCTAGACTCCTCAAGAATAAACTTACTTATTTGATCCCATTCATTGTCTTATTCTATGTTTATCTCCAATGCCAAACACAAGGAGCTAATGCACCTTATTTCAAAACTTGGTTAACCATTCACCCCTGTTTGCCAACAACCATTTCAGTCCTGACTATACATAATTGTACATTTGTGCATTCTGTCTCATGGCAAAAATAATGATCAATATTTCCTTCACAAGGCCTTCCACTTCTTCATTTGAAACTACATCATTTTTATATTTACAAGATGTAAACTTAATTAGGGACTCAGAAGATATTACCGACAGCAGGACACCCAACCTCTGACTGAAAGAGTCGGACTCATTATTGTAATGAGGTCTGAAGCCAAATGGTCAGGTGATACCCAAACTGAGCATTGGTAACCATGCTATTGGTGAGCTAGTGCCACTTAGTAACACAATTGATAACAACTTCCAACATATTCCAAACAACGAGTCTAGGCAGATGAGTGATAATTAGCCTTATTGGATTTGTCAGGACATGTATGACCAGTTCTCCAAAGCAGCTACCAGAGTCATCATTATACTAGAAATAGCCCTACTAAAAGCCTAGTTATTTCAAGACAGCAGTTCTTGGGATGATATCTAGTCCTATAGGATATTACACAATCAGCAAACAAATGTTTTGGGATGTTTGAGGCACAGAAAAGAGTTAGGATAAATTGTCAATTTGACACTTATGGTAGATAATGTTTCAGCTTGCCTTTCAACACTCACATGCTACGCTGTACCATTTTTGACAAAGGGATGCTTTTTTTTGGAAAATTTTATTTATTAGTATCTTTCATACATTTCAAATTAACTTGCAATATCATTACATAATAGATACCTTCCACAATCCCTAACCCCTACAGATAGAAGAAAAGGATAGAAAAAAGAAAAGAACACATTCATCATAATAATTAAACCACATTAATAAAAACATAATACATTTCTTGATGAAAGTACCATCATGAAAAGGGGGGGGGTGGAGATTGGATTAAAAGGTCTGGATTAATCTATATTCATAAATCTTATATATGTCTCCCAAATTTGATAAAATTTATCATAATAATCTCGCATATTGTAAGTATTTTCTAATGGGAGACAATATTTTATTTCACTAAACCATTCTTCTACTTTGCAATTCCATGTTTTAACTACACACTTTCTCACTATTGCTGTTGCGAAACTCAAAAATCTCTTTTTATATTTATCTGGTTCCAACTTAATGTCTTCATTATACATATTACCCAACAAAAACATTCTTGGATCTAATTTAACCTTCATTTTTAATATCTTCTCTAATATAACATATAATTCTTTCCAAAAATCTTTTACCTTTACACTCAACCATACTGAATGCAAGAAATTACCAACCTCTTTTGTACATCTAAAAGAGTGAGTCGAAAAAATTAGATTAAAGGTAATACTTTTGATGTAAAAAATTATGTTGAACTATTTCATATCTAGCAATGATTGTATTAGTTACACTATCTCTACACAGTTTCATCTTTATTTCTTCTTGAATTTGTATATTTAAAACCTGTTCCCACTTCAAATCTTTCTTTTCCTTTATTTCTTGTAATTTATTATACATATTATAATGTTATAAATCTTTGAATAATAAAAGTATCTGTTATAACATATTCAAACTGCCTATGCTCCGGGAGACTCAGGTCCATTTTTATTTTCTTCTTCAAATATGATCGTAATTGATAATATACAAATATTATATTTTGTAATATCCCATATTTTTCCTTCAACTCATCAAATGTCTTAAAAATTGAACCTTGAAAACAATCTTGTATTTTCTGTCTACCTTTTCATACCAAATGTCAATTAAAGAATTATTCATTGTAAATGGAAGAAGTTGATTATGTATCCCATTCCATGTTCGAAATAAATGTTTTAAAATTGGGACTTCTTTTCGACATTTAAAAATTTCATAGTTCCATTTATACAATATTTGTTCTGGACATTCTTTCACCTATATTATTCATCTCAATATCCACAAAAGATGTTTTTTCTTCCCTTTGATACCAAGAAGAAAAAAATCTCAAGTGAGCTACCTTATAAAATCTTTTAAAATTTGGTCATCTCAAACCTCCTTGATCTTTTTTCCATGTCAACTTTTCCATACTTATCTTTGCCAATTTTCCCTCTCCTTAAAAACTCCCTAATATACTTATTTAATTGAAAAAAAATTTCAGGCACCTGAATTGGTAATGTTTGAAATAAGTACTGAATTCTTGGAAAAATATTTATTTTAACACAATTCACCTGTTCTATCAATGTTATTGGTAATTCCTTCCATCTTTTTAAATCTTCCTCCAATCTTTTTAAATGTGGTAAATAATTTAATTTATACAAATTATTCAATTTCTTACTTACTATTATCCCCAAATATTTAATCCCTTCACTTTGCCATTTAAATTTTACTAACCTTTACATTGTGTATAATCTGCATTAACCATCACCATCATTTCATATTTATCCATATTAACCTTATATCCTGAAACTAATCCATATTCTGTTAATCTTTCATTTAGTCTATTCAGTGAAGTTTTGGATTTAGTCAAGTATATATAACATCATCTGCAAAAAGACTAATTTTACGAACTTTGTCTCCTATCTCAAAACCTGTAATTTCCTCATCCCCTTGAATCACTTCAGCTAACGGTTCCATTGCCAAAACAAATAAGAATGGTGAAAGTGGGCAAACCTGCCTGGAAGACCTTCCTAATCTAAACAAACCAGACGTTTGACCATTTACTACTTCTTCGCCTTTGGTTCATGATACAATGCTTTTATTCCTTTTATGAATATCTAAGGAAATTCAAACTTATACAACACCTTAAAAGTAAAGTGTTACGAGCTATTGATTTAACTAACCTAACTTAACCCCTTCTAATTCTAAGTGCACGTGTATGAAATGTGTGTGTAAGTTCAGAATAGTTCTTTGGTTCACAGTCCAATCTCACTTAACATTCCTCCAAGTTCACTGGTTACAGGCAATTCTTATACTGTGCACAGAATTTAACATTTATGAATTTCACCAGGCTTTGGTGCTTGAAAGGTAAATGGTTACCACTCAGGAAGGTTCTTGTCAGTTTTCAGAGAGAGATTTGTTGCTCATTGAACACCCATAACAGATTCCTTTTGATCAGCCACTCCAGTGTCTTGCTGACAAAACTTGCTCCCTCAGGGTTCTCCAGATGATAACCTCTTTCTTTCAGGTCACCACAGAGTGCCTTCTTGTTTCTCTTATTTCAAGTGAAATATTAGATAGCCTGTCCTCTCCTCTTGCATGAAGCATAAGGGCTTTGATCATGCTGAACAAAGCACTTACAACCTGTCTTCCAAATGGGATTTTCCACAAGCTTGCCAGCTTGTCCTGTTCCAGTCCCAGCTGCTGTTACTGTCTGTAACACTAGAACTGATCTCTGTCTCTGTCTCTCTCTCTCTCTCTCTCTCGCACACACACACACACACACACACACACACACACACACACACACACACACACACACACACACAATCACACAAAGCCTGTTTTACTCTCTCTGCTTGCAAAACCACATGACCCTCTTAGAACAACAGGTTCCACTGCAGACTTTCTGCGGCTCTGTCAAGCTCTTTCATCTGTTGCCTTTTTGTAAACAACAGTCCATTAGTGAAGTCTCTTGGGCAATCTCCAAAGCTTTTGCAAAGGCTCTGAGGCACCAACATGTCTAGCATTAGCAAAGCTCCAGTATTTTAAATAAGATCTGTTTTAAAGTGTTTGTATGTGGCCTACACTAACAAACCTTGCCCAATTTATCTCCCAAAAACATATCTATGTTCTGTCACAAAAGTCAAATTCCAATCTATCAAACGATTTTTCGGCATCTAAAGTAACTGCTGCCACTGGAGCTTTCCTTCTTTGAGCCACATTTATCAAACTTAAAAACTCAGTATATTATCTGCTGCCTTTCTGTTTGTAATAGACCTCATCTGCTCCATATAAATCAATTTTGGAAGTATCTTAACCAAACAATTAGGCCACAGTTTGGATACAATTTTATAATCTACATTTAACAAAAAATTTCGACTATATGAGGCTGTTTGTAATGGATCTTTACCCTTTTTTGGTATTACTGTTATCAATGCCATCTTAAAGGATTCTGGTACATCATTTACTTCTCTTATTTGATTTAATATCTCTTTAAGAATTGGCACCAGATCAACAAGGCAGGGATGCCCACTATCACCCTTATTGTTTGCGTTAGCTATAGAACCACTAGCAGAATTGATAAGAACAGAAAATAACATAAAAGGGATAAAAATAAAAGACAAGGAATATAAAATCAGTTTATTTGCAGATGATGTTATTGTATACTTTACAGAACCAGAATTTTCAATAAAAGAATTACATAAGAAATTGAAGGAATATGGAGAAGTGTCGGGTTACAAGATTAACACAAATAAAAGTGAAGCAATGCCAATGAATAATGCGGATTTCTCAAAATTTAAGAAGGAATCACCATTCAGATGGCAAATGCAAGCAATAAGATATCTAGGTATACAAATAAATAAAAACCTCGGCCATCTATATAAACTCAATTATTATCCACTAATGAAAAAATTACAGGACAATTTAGAGCATTGGAAAGATTTACCACTAACACTAATAGGAAGGATAAACTGTATTAAAATGAACATTTTCCCTAGGATACAATACCTATTTCAGCCATTGCCAATACATTTGACAGAGAAATTCTTCAAGGAGTTAAAGAAAATAATAAGGAAATTTTTATGGAAAGGGGGGAAACCGAGGATAGCACTAGATAAATTAACAGAATGGTATAAACAAGGAGGCTTACAACTGCCAAACTTTAAAAATTATTATAGAGCCGCACAATTAAGATACCTATCAGATTTTTATTAAACAAAGGAAAAGCCAGATTGGACTAGATTAGAGCTAGATAAAATAGGGGAGAAGATACCTGAACATATATTATATAAATGGGATGAAAAATTGGTACAACGTAGGAATTCTCCAGTATTACATCATCTGCTCAATATTTGGAAGAAGATTCATGTAGAAAACAAATTACCAATTACCAAAACTAATACTGACGCAAAATCAGTTAATCCCTTTTACAATAGATAACCTTTCCTTTAAAGAATGGGAGAAAAAAGGGATCAAAAGAATAGAAAATTGTTTTTCAGGAAATAAATTACTATCCTTTGAACAAATGAAGGATATATAATTCAAGATACAGTGTTGGCATACTACCAACTGAGATCCTACTTGAAGGACAAATTGGGAAGCAGTCTGAGGTTACCAGAGGAAAGTAATTTTGAATATGTGATTACAGATACAATGATAATCAAAAAATTTATAACAAATATGTATATTAAACTGCAAGAAAAGGAGAATGAGGAAACAAATGGTAAAACTAAACAAAAATGGGAACAAGATTTAAACATAAAGATAAAGAAAGAAACATGGGAGAAGTTATGCTCTGGAACAATGAGAAATACAATAAACACGAGGTTACGTATGATACAATATAACTGGATACACAGGCTATACATTACACCTCAAAAGTTAAATAAATGGGACCCAACAGTATCTGACAGATGTTTTCATTGTAAAAAAGAAATGGGAACAACAATTCATGCAATCTGGACATGTGAGAAAGTAGAAAATTTTTGGGAAGATCTAAACCAGATATTAAATAAAATTACAGAAAACAATATACCAAAAAACCCAGAGATCTTCCTCCTAAGTAACATAAAAAACAAAGAATTTGGACTTGATTTGGATGGTGCACAAAAAAGATTTGTTATGATAGCTCTAGCCATAGCAAAAAAAATGTAATATGTCAACCTGGAAATTAGAAGATAATTTGAGAATACAACAATGGTATATAGAAATGAATAAATGTATTCCATTAGAAAAAAATAACATATAATTTAAGAAATAATATTAAAATATTTGAACAAATATGGGAATCATACAAACACAATAGAGAAAACCTACCGGGGACATCTACCACCTAAAATAACGAAAGGAGAAGGAAATGAAAAGAATTGACTCAGTGGAATTTCTTGTTTATTTTTATTGAATGAAAACATTGTTTGACTGGTTTAATGTATCTTAGATTCTGTACTTTAAATGAATGGGGTGGGGAGGTAGGGAGGGTGGGATGGGAGGAGGGAGGGGGGAGAAAATGACACTGTATATATTTGAAAAGGAAAATGTATGTATCTTGGTCAATGTGGTTTATGGTCTGAAAAATAAAAAAAAATTAAAAATTAAAAAAAAAACAATTGGCACTAACAGTTCCTTAAATTCCTTATAAAATTCTACTAGAAAACCATCTTCTCCTGGCACTTTATTATTTTTCAATGTTTTCAGAATCTCATGCATCTCAGCTTTTGTAAAGGAATTAGATAATTCTTTCCTCTCCTCTTCACACAAATTTTGTAACTGAATTTGCTGCAAATATTGCTCAATTTTAATTTCATTTTGTTTTAACTCAGACATATAACTTCTCATAAAACTCTCTAAAATTTTCATTTATTTCCTTTGACATAAACCATCTGACCATTCTTGGCTTTTATTTTTTGCTACCTGTTCTTTCTTTAACTGCCATGCCAACACCTTATGAACCTCTTTATCCCAGTTCATAATACTTTTGTTTAGTTCACAAAATGTCTCTTTCAACTCTATATGTTTATATCATATTAAGCTTGACCCTTTTTGTTTTCATTAATTTCTTCCTTTCCTCGTTTGGACTAATTTGTATTGTTTTCTCTGTAACAGTTATTTCCTTTTATAATTGATCTACTTCTTTTAATTTTACCGTATAACTAATTATTTGTCCTCTTAACTATTTCTTTAAAGTATCCCATATAACAAATTTATTATTTATTGAATCTTTATTATTTTCCATAAAAAAACAATTTGTTTTCTTACAAAATCACAAAATTCTTTCCTTTTCAACAATACCTTATTTAATCTCCACCAATTTTTTTCTTCCTCAGATACTAACAATAACAAATGTCCTAGGTAGTGGGTGCCAAATATTTCACCTGTTGTACTCTAGATTGAACTTGAGCTGCTAATAAAAATATGCCAATTCATGAATATGTCTTATGTCAGAAAGAATAAAATGAATAATCTCTATCATTCATATGCATTTTCCTCTAAATATCTATGAATCCCTTATCTACCATTCTTTTACTTCTTTAGACTCTTTACTATCTCCTATGTATTTTGCCAATCTATCAATTTTTGAATTTAATGTCAAATTAAAATCTCCCATCAAAATGTTACCATTGGCATTTGACAGTTTCATAAAAATGTCTTGCATATATTTACTATCTTCTCCACTAGGAGCATATAAATTCTACAAGGTCCAATTTTCAGAGTATATTTGACATTCTACCATAACATTTCTTGCTGCCATGTCCTTTTCCACATTTACAATCTTTACTGGTAGATTTTTATTTATCAATATTGCAACTTCTCACGCCTTTGAATTAAATGAGGCTGCCACTACTTTACCCACCCAATTCCTTTTTAATTTATTTAATTCCTTCTCCACTAAATGTGTTTCTTGTTAAAAAAAAGCTATACCTATATATTTTTTCATAAATACTAATTTATTTATGTTTTATTTCATTTTGTAACCCATTAACATTAAAACCCATAAAATTAATATTCCCAATCATTTTCAATCAAATTAATCCCCTACTCATCCAGCCTTCATCCTCCAAATCCCCCTTTAACATAACAAGGGCATTGTACTTTATTAGATCTATTATACCAATAAATGTGTGGAAAATAGAAAAGTTAAGAAACAAGAAAGGATAGAATACCCCAAAAAAAGGCACATGCAAAAAACATTAGCCTTATTTATAGGAATGATAGCCCAGCCTATACCACACACATGATTCGGTGGCAGCCAGCAAACATTCTCTTGCCCCCCCCCCCCGAATCTTGTACTAACTACCCTCTACATATATCTTCAGTAACTTAATATTATCTTAATCCCCTAACCTTATAATTAAAGAAAAGTCAAATAAACATAAAATCTTCCAGTTCTTATCAAACAGTATACAACTCTTCAAACCAAACAGTATACCTCCTCACCCCTTACTTTCCATCTTAGCAGGCAAAGATTCACCAATAGCTTTGGCTTCATCAGGATTTGATAAATATTTATGCTAATTTTCAAGAAAAATTTTCAATACAGCAGGATATCTCAATACAAATGCATATCCCTTCTTCCACAAAACATTTTTAACTACATTAAATTCCTTTCTCTTTTTCATCAGTTCATTGAGGCTAGTCTTGCTTTCGCTTGCTTTGCTGCTAATTCCAACACTTTCTCTTTCACCTCATAGCAAAGGAAATTAACCAATATTGGACTATGGTTTTGACCTTCTTGCAGTTTTGGTCTTAAAGCTCTATGCGCTCTTTCAATTTCAATGTCTCCTTTAAATTCTTCCATTCCCAGTTCTTGTGGTATCCAACTTTGTAAAAATTTCTTCATATCCTGACCTTCATCACCTTCTCTTAGCCTCACAATCTTGATGTTATTTCTCCGACTGTAATTTTCCAAAGGGTCTATCTTCTGACTAAAATTCTTCTTCATTATTTTTCATTCTGCTTACAAATTTTTCACCTGATCTTTTAATTGCCATATTTCAAATTCATTTCCTTTTATTCTTTCTTCCATAGCTTCTAATTTTTTATCCATCTGCTTTATGGTTTTCTACACCTGATCAGTTTCTGTCACTTTATCAGATATGACTTTAAGAGTCTGTTGCAATGATTCTTCCAGAGACTGCTACAGATTACCCAGGTACATTTTGACCTCCAAAGCTAAAAATAAAGTTTCTTCACCAACCTCTTTGAATCCTTATTCTGTGTCCGATTCTACTTCTACCTCTAACATTTCTTCACTTGGTTCTCCCCCAGAGCTATCAGGTTCAGGAATTTTAAAAAAAACTTTTCTGCACTGGCGCAACTCCTTGTGCCTGCGTAGTAGATGTTCTTCTTCAGTTACCAGCAGCCATTGTTGGGGGAGACCTTGAGCTCTTTTTGCTCAAAGTCTCCCCTGCTCCCTGGCATTCACGACAGAAGACCGGCTTCCGAACAGCTCCAGGCTCCTTCTTTGAGATAGCCCTTATTTCTTTCTCCTTGTCCTTTTCTTTCTCCAGCTCCAGTGCTGTAATAACAAGTTTTTCCTTCTTTGGTGGCATCCTATTCTTTTCTCCAACTCTTCCAACAGTTTCTTTCACTGTCCTTTTAAACTTTTGAATTTTTAACACCTTTTTTAAACTTATTTGGGGAGAGTAGGGATTCACTCCATGTCATCATGTGGCACGCCCCTGACAATGGGATGCTTTCATGGCTTTTTCCACCTGGATCATTTTTAATTGCTCATCTTGATTCGTGGCTAGATCTGGAAGGTTTGCAGTGGTTTGATTTCTTAGCTACGGCTATTTCAAGCCATTTTTGCAGTTTGGCAAATAGCCCTGTAGCTTTGCCAGAGTGACACCTCATTATTGGGTTTGATTTGTGCCATTCTTAGAATCCCCTTCCATACTTCCTATTCAACTACAGTTTGTATCTGTTATCTATCATCTATTGGTGGGTCTAAAGTTAAAGTTGTACTTCCGTTCTAGCAGTTTATTGATTTACTTGCATGGTGAATGTGCATGTATGGTGTAACATCATCATAAATCCATTAATCTATCTGTATCTCACCAATATCCTTGAGCGTTCAGCCCTGCAAAAGGTAGTGGACACTGCCCAGGACATCATAGGCAAAACCTTCCCCACTATCAATAACATCTACAGGGAATGCTGCCGTCAGAGAGCAGCAGCAATCATCTAGAATCCACACCACCCAGCACACACTCTCTTCTCACTGCTACCATCAGGAAATAGGTATTGGTGCCACCAGACTCACACCACCAGGTTCAGGAACAGCTGCTACCCCTCCATCACCAGATTCCTCAACAACAAACTAAATTAGGGACTCATTTCAGGACTCTTACATTTTCACTTCATTGATTTTATTTCCTCTCTGCTTTGGACATCAGTTTGTTTACATTTCTTTATTTGCTTACATGTGTATGTGGTGTACAGCTATTTTTTTCACTACCAATAAGTGGCAATTCTGCCTCGCTTGCAGGAAAAAAAATCTCAGGGTTTTATGTGATGTCATGTATGTACTCTGACAATAAATCTGAAATTTGTATTTCCTATCAAATGATCTTCACACCATCTGATATCCTAATATTTTTACATTGAACAAATGAGAACTGGAGAAAATAAGAATGAAAGAATGGAAAAATCTCATTTTAGATTATATGTTTCGAGTCATTATAACTAGAAACAATTGGATGCAAGTGCTTTTCATCCAAGTTTATTGCAAGTGTGGTGGAAACATTGGTGGGAAGAGAGGAAAGATAGGCATTTGTCCAGTAGGAGGAATATAAAAGCATTCCTGCATTTTATTCTGCTTCCTAAACCTGGTTCCATGGACAGATTTGGTACATAATACACAAATTTGCATCTCAAAGAACCTGCAAAGGAATCTTAACAAGCAAGTTGATATGAAGGTTGCCATAGAGAACAATGCAAAGAAATGTCAGATTATTAATTTTTATAGGAACCCAGAAGGGAACAGAATATTTTCCAAATGGCAAGAGCTAGTATATTTTGGTGTTCAGGAGAGAACTACACATAAAGGATATAAATCTCATGTTCACATTCTTCAAGCTAATAGGAAAGTCAAATAGTAAAATGGTCTTTATGGAAAGGATGCCCTCTTGCAAATTATTCACATCTTTGATTCTTCACATTTGCCGATGACACCACAGTTGTCGGCAGGATCACAAACAGCACTGAGGAAGCATCCAGGAGTGAGATCGATCAGATCATTGAATGGTGTAAGGACATCAACCTTGCGCTCAACTTCAGCAAAACCAAGGAGATGATTGTGGATTCCAGGAGGAAATCAGGGGATCACAAGCCAGTCCTCATTGGGGGCTCTGTCAAGAACTTCAAATTCCTAGGTGTCAACATCTCCGAAAATCTGTCTAGGAGCCTCCATGTTGATGTAGTCACAAAGAAGGCTCGCCTTCTTTGTGAGGTGTCTGAGGGGATTCTTGTAAACTTCTATAGGTGTTCCATGGAGAGCATTCTGGCTGGTTGCATCACTGCCTGGTATGGAGGTGCCAACCCTCAGGACAAGAATAAACTCCAGAAGGATGTTAACTCAGCCTGCAACATCAGAGGCACCAAACTTCACTCCATCGAGGACATCTATATCTTAATCCATGCAGGAAAAGAAACAGTAACCCCAGTTGATAGTTCTAAACACTCAATATCAGAGCTATTGGAGTCAATGGGGAAAAAATTACAGAAGGAAAACACAATAGACAAATGTTACTATATTGCAAGTTTAGTGCTCATAATCAAGTTCCTAACCCACAACGGAACATGCTTTCACTTTGACAATGGTGTTTTATCTTGATTATATGATCAAGTCTATGCACTCAATCTTCTGATTCAGATGTGAGTCCTAACATCCGAAATAAAGCTCAAGTACTTTATTCTGTGACTAAAACAAAAGCAACAAAAAAAATCACAAGATCTAGTCCAATTTATGAACAAATATAATGCTCTGGAAAAATAATTAAAAAATCAACTCCAACTCTTACAAGTGACAGTGAAATCTTGAATGAAACAAATGCAAGTGATCTGCATTATAAAAGATATTATGTCACATTGTACTTAATTGCTTGTCTTTCAAAATGTCCACTCACACAATAAATAAGTTAACAGAAAATATTCTTCATTGCAGCCATTTCAGATTAATGATCAATCATGAGAACCGGAGAAGTGAGAAGAAATTGGAGCAGGAGTTGGCCATCTGGCCCATCAAGCTTGCTCTGACAAGATCATGGCTGATCTATCATTGGGTCATCTTCATCAACCTGTCTTTTCCAATATCCATTAATTACCCCACTAGTGTAAAATCTATCCCACTTTGTCATAGTTACAAATGTAGCCTCCACTGGGCAGAGAATTCCATAGATTCTCCACTCTCTGGGAAAAGCAGTTCCTCCTCAATTCCATCCTAAATCTACTACCCTGAATCTTGAGACTGACCCCTAGTTATAGTTACACCTACCAGTGGAAACAACTTGCTTATCTCTTGTCTTATCTACACCTTTCATATTTTATATATTTCTATATGATCCCCTCTCATTCTCCTGAATTTCAGCGAGTACTGTCCCAGACCACTTTATCTCTTCTCATAGACTGACCCCCTCATCTCTGGAATCAACATGGTGAACCCTGGCACTGCCTCCAAAGCCAATACATCCTTCCTCAAGCAAGAGACCAGAACTGCACGTAGTACTCCAAATGCAGCATAACCTCCCTGCTCCTAAATTCTATCCCTCAAGCAATTAAGGCCAACATTCCATTTGCCTTCTTAATAGCCTGTTGCATCTGCAAATCAACCTTTTGCAATTCATGCACAAGCCCTCCCAAGTCCTTCTGCACAGCAACATGCTCCAATCGCTTCCAATTTAAATAATCTAATTTTCCATTTTTCCTGCCAAAGTGGATAATCTAACATATACCAACATTATACTCCATGTCCCACTTTTTCCCACTTTCTTAACCTCCGCAGACTCTCTGTATCCTCTGCACAATTTTCTTCTCCACTCAATTTATTGATATTAGCAAACTTAGATACACTACACTCTGTCTCCTTTTCTAGATCATTAATGTATATTGTTAACAGTTGCGAGGCCAGTTCAGTCCCAAAGGATAATCCTCATCTTCCTGATAATCCTGACAATTTAATTCTCATTCTCCATTCCCCCCTTCCCAAAATCTCTGATCACGACCTCCAATATTGTTTGAATGAAACTAAATGCAAGGTCAAGAAGTATTCAGACCATTGGGTTTTGGATAACCAGTTTTTTTCTGAGTGTAATTTCTGGCCAATTCTGATACAAAGTCAGATGCTCAGTTATTTATTCTCCATTGATGTTACCTGATCAGCTGGGTATTTTCAAAATTCAATTTTCAAATTCCAATAACTGCTGTGTACTGTCTCTCACAGTTCCAGCATGTTCTTTTGGTTTCTTTCTTCTCTTTAACTGTCCTAATTTATCTACTGGACATCTTCAAAATCATTACATCCGGATAATTTTTGTTTCCAAGCTATCATAGACTGTTCTCTCCAGCCTGTCTTATTCAGCAACTTAAAATACATTTGTTTCCTCACTCCTACAGTTCTGACGAAAGATCATTAAAATGAAACATTAATGGTTCCTGTCTTCACAGACCAGCTGAGTATTTCCTGAACATCCCATTTTATTTCAGAATTCAAGCACGTACATTTTTTGTATAGGTTAAATTCTTTTTTGCCTATGACTGTGTACAGTTCACCAAGGTTCTCTGGCTTAAAGTTCAAGTTTATTATCATCTGATTGTACCTATACATGCCCAATGAAACAGTGTTTTCTACTCCTTGGTTCAAAAAAACGCAAACACACTTCCAGACATAACCCACACACACACACACACACACACACACACACACACACACACACACACACACACACACACACACACGTTTGTATGAGCAGTTCAGTTTAGTTGTTCAGCATTCTCACAGCTCTTGGGAAGAAGCTGTTCCTCAGCATGGTGGTGCTGGCTCTGATACTCCTGTATCTCTTTCCCAATGGGAAGCTGAAAGATGTTGTGTCCAGAGTGGTTGGGGTCCTCAACGATTTTGTGCACCATCTTCAAACAATGATCCCAGTAGATCATGTAGGTGGCAGATGGTGGGAGACTCCAGTGATCCTCTCTGTTGCCCTTAAGGTTCTGTGGATTGACCTCTGATCTAATGCTCTACAGCAGTGGTTTTCTAACTTTTTCCTTCCACTCACATACCACCTTAAGTAATCCCTATGCCATTGGTGCTCTCTGATTAGTAAGGGATTGCTATGTGAGTGGGAAAAAAAGTTATAGACTCAATTGTTACTGAAATATTTTGCTTGAAAAAAATTGTCATTGGCCCATTTTCTTTGGAGTTATGAAACCGTGCACATAACGAGTCCATTCGATACGATTAAAACACCTTAAGCAATCCATTACTAATTACAGAGCACCTATGGCATAGAGATTACTTAAGGTGGTATGTGAGTGGAAAGAAAAAGGTTGAGAACCACTATAGGCCATTTTACACTGCCCTTGAAAGACAATAATTAACCTCCTTTTTACTGTTTTATTGTAAACTTGACGAACACGGGATGGGTGGGGTCATTTTCACCCCAGTATTACCCTGCAAGGTAAGTAGTATCCCTGCCTTCCCAGGACGTTGACACTGTAATGCTGTAGGTCCCACCTCCTTTTGACCCAGGATGCTGGGTTGCTATGCAAAAGGTTGTACTGCGTCGGCTTTTCTTGATTCAGTATGAACGCTCCAATCCAACCTAACTTTAAACACAGGTCATCGACATGCCAATTTAGCAGGATCTCTGAGTAAAAAGATGATGCAGGCAGCCAAGACGCTCCCAATAGAGCTCCTATAGAAAGTTGACAGGATGGTGGCTGGTAGCCTTGCCCGCTTCATTCTTCTTAAATTCTTTAAAACTTAGACATACAGCCCTCAGGAAGAGCAGTCACTGTTGTGCCTTTTTGACAAGTGAGGAGATGTGATTCTGCTCTTTCCTGATATGTTTTGCCCTATGTGTTGTGAATTCTATCTCACTTCCTAAAAGCATGGATAAGCAAGTTGTTTCCATAAAATTGATACTTTTTTTGCAGCTAGAAACCTTGATCTGGAGACAAAATGATTCCATCTATTCTTGTTTCCACATCCCACAGCTATAAGTTAATGGCGATTTTAAATTTCCCCTCATGTGAAGGTGAATGGAGGAGAAAATAGGATGCAGGGAAAATTAATAGGTGAATATGAGTTGGCATGGATACCATGAGCTGAAATGGTTCATGAAAAATATGGATAGTTAGATGTTCAAAGCTGTATTGGAGGAGATTGCCAAACAACTTCAGCAATGACAAGTTCCAAATTCCTCTGTTCAGATTCACAGCACAATGATGGTTAGCACTGATTCACCATCATTATAACCATAAAATCTGCAACAAGGAGTCAAATCACAGACTGCAAGAATGAGAATCCTCCTTTTCCCCCAGAACCAGTTGCTCATTTCCAAATGTAATACTGCAGAAAAAAAAATAAAATCACTAAGTTAACAGTGAAGGAAAAAAAATAAATAGAACCATTTTGTCTCCAGCTCAAAGCTTCTAGCTTCAAAGGAATACTGTATATTAAATGCATGGAAACAATTTGCTTATCCATGCTCTTAAGAAGCAAGATAGAATTCACAACACAGAGGGGAAAAAAAATCTCAGGAAAAAAGCAAAACAAAAATGTCACATTGAAACATAAGGAAAATAAGGAAAAGTATTATTCAAGGAAACCCTAAAATTAGAATTAGGCAGTTCGACGATGCCCCTTTCTACAGAAACAGGGGTAAATTTAGGACACACAATCACCTTAATACACGATTGATTTTTTTTGGGGGGGGGTTGTTGTTGGGGGAATTCATTTTAAAAAATGAGATTAATAGTTCTTTTTGTTGAACAACAAAACTGCAGAACCAAGGGAGATATATAAAGTTAAGATACAGTTAGAATATTTTAATGTTGAACAGGTTTGAAAAGTTGACTTGCTCATTCCTGTTTTCTACATTTGAGAACCAGCATAAGAAGTCACATCACAAAGTCCTTTTTTGGAAGCTAACAATAATTAGTAATTGACTAAACCAAGCATCCAACATGATTCAGCATTTACTGCTATACATAGAACATCATATTCATACTTAAAACACAAAATTGAAGTGACTGAATGTCCAGACCTTCCAACTATAATATTCCCCAAGGAGATGATTAAGCATTCGAGTTTCATTGCCAGGAAACCTGTATGGAAATTCCCACATTTTGTAAACAATCTCTGATGCAAAACAATGTGACAACTTAATTCATCAAGGACATGTTATTTCTGCTTTCAATCTCAGCATAAAGTTACAGCATCAAAAAGAAATGAAAGGATCTGAAAACTTGAATTGTTCAGAAGATTATATGGCAGATAAAATTAAAGAAATTCCAAACGCTCTAGGCCACCTGAATTTTTCGCTGCTATTACAGATGATATATTGAAATTAATAAAAAAAGTTCTTAAGAGGAAAGAGGGTGTAAAACTTAATTGGAGGTTTTGTAGAAGTTTTGAGGGCAATGCTAACATGTTTGTCTCAAAAAAATTGCACTTTATTGCCAATGTGTGTCACCAATTGTACAAGAGCAATGTTATAAATCAGTTTCAATTGATTAAAGTTTATTAAACTTCTAAAAATAATTTAAAAGTTCACACTATTGTGGAGTTTTGTACTTAATGCAGAAGAGATTGTTTTACCTGATGATACACAACCATCCTGATATCTCAACAACTAAACTTTGCTGAACACTCTCTCAATGGAGCATCAAAAAAAAAAATTGGAAATTAAATTTCAAGAAAAAGAAATTGAAATGACAATAACAAATTAACCCTGAAACTGCTTAAAAGGATTATGACAAGCACTTATTCTGTCATACCTCCAATTCCAGTGGATAAAGGAATCTGGAATTTAGGGTAGGCCCAATTTATAGATAACAGCATGCTGACGAAAGATCCAAAGTTTGTTGAAAATTAGTCTTTGGCCCTTAGCAAGACCTCTGGTCGCATGTTCATGTGACATTTGCATGAGAAAAAGTAAAAGGGGAGAGGAAGTTTGTCCGCGGATAATGGGACGAATTGGGTGGCAGCAATTCTGACAGGAAGACACTTTAGCCAGATGTAGTGACAGCAAATGCCTTCAGAATTCAGTGGTCAGCTCAAATGAGGTCCTTCAATTACACACTGAAGATTCTGTTTTAGGCATTCATCTGAAAGGTGTATCAAAATATCATCCATGTTATTTTTATTTCTTTATTGGTAGCATGAATCCATAACGACTTTTTTAAAATTTGCTTGGCACATCTGAATGCTTTCTAAAAAAAATGACAATGTAAATGGAGTTTCTAAATTGTATGACAAACATTCCACCAGATGTTCAACTAACTTTCCATTCACCCCAACCCCACCCAGACCAATCTCTTTTAATTAACCGTTGCTGCACCTTGCAGCAAGATGATGGTTTGTAGCCCCATCCAGTAACATATATGTCATGGGAAATTCTGGTGACAAGAAACAGTAATGTCACCAAGCAGTACGTAGCTCAAAACATTGGACAAAAAAAAAAGTTTTAAAGTACTTATCTGAAGAAAACATAAAACCTGAATCATCAAAAAAGATGTAAAAAAAATTAGTAAAACATGGAAGTCTGCGAACACTGTGGATGAAGTAAAATCACAATTCTGGAAAAACTCAGCTGGTCAAACAGCGTACTTTATACAGCAAAGATAAAGAACCATTGGTTTGGGCATTCAAGCCCAAAACACTGGTTATGTATCTTTATATTTGCTGATTAAAGTTCACTGTTTGACCTGCTGAGTTTCTCCAGAATTGTGTTTTTTAAAAAAAATTTGTACTTTTGAAATTATTAAAAGGGATTTTTTTTAAAAAAAAAAGCAGCTCTGCCAGAGCTGCTGCAATAGCAGTGGTGCCCCTGGTGCAATCTTGGGAGAGTGGGGAACAGAGACACACTGATGCTCCGCAGGCCCTACTGCCCCAGTCTTGACTGACAGCTCCATACAGGCTTTAAATGGCCTGTTAAAGGAGCCCATATTTTTTTAAAAATCCTGCAACTATGGGGGGTCTCTACCTAAAATGGCATGCCATGAGAGGTTAAAGACTTCACGGGAGCAGTGGACCAGCACAGGGCACCAAAAACTGGGAGGACACTGCCCATTGAGAAGGCGAAGCCTGGGAAACGACTCTACAGGCTGTGGGCCGCTCATGGGAAGCAGGTATCAGAATCAGTATTTGAGGAAGTGTGTGCAAGAAGGGCACTGATTATGCTTCCTGATTTCACTGCAGCATTGGATATGGAGCTCAGGTTACTGATGGTTTGAACTGGAGTCTGTTCAGGAATGCTGGAAGTGAATCCACGGACAATCAGTGACACGGAGGGACTCTCTTTTGCTTCTCTTTCTCCTATTATTAGGGCCCTGGGCAATGCTCATGGCAACCTTTTGTTCGCCTTACAGCAGACAAAAGTTGAAGTATATCATGTATATTACATTTTTAAAGTATTATTTCAAGAGGATAAAAAGGAACTTTTGAACCTTTGATAATGCATACACTTAATATTAATTGGGCCCAGAGGTTGATCAACAGAATGCCATTTAAAACACATTCATATATAAAGCAAAACATGATCTCATTGCTATTATTTCCTTGAAACACAGTGTGCAATTCATGTTTATCATACTTTGTCATCGGATCATTAATTTTCCTGATTATGCTGTAGAAACTTTCAAAACAACAGACTGTGTAGAAGCATAATCACAAGTAGCAACTTCTGGATTTCCATATTTAACTGTGAATGTGGGAACTCCAGATATTACTGCCAATTTCATGGTGCAATGACAGTAATCATTAATTGTTTCACAATCCCTATGACTGCAAATTTTGAACCTGTGGTGAACTGCTGTATGCTCATTTATCTTGCTCCTCCCTCTTGACCCTGTATAAAGGCTCCCACACCATAACTCCTCCCAGAAAGCCTGGGTCACAGCACAGGATGACTTCAAGTTTATTGTAAATAACCACCTATTGTTCTGTAACTCCAATCTTTTGAGCTATTGATAGTGCATCAGAACCATAATATGTTCCATTTTATATAAATAGAGAAATGGAAGGGATTTGAAACCACAGCAAGCAGGTTTACAACTGTTATCCACTATCTCTTTGAATGAGGACACTACTAATAAAATCTAAGTTGCACATTCAAATGAATAAAATAATGTTTAAACAAAGATTCATTGGGCTTTGTAAATGAAGTGTACCTCCTAATGGTGTGCATCATTTATGTAAAACATTAAATAAATTGGTGAACAGCACAAGCTCGACTTCTGAAAAAAAATGTTGTTGCAAGTCAGCTTAATTTGGAACATGCACCAAACTTTTTGTTAGGACCTTCAATTACATCATACCTTTTCTTCCAGAATTAAATCCCCCCCAAGATGATATCAATAATTGTGTAATACTCAAACTTTTACTCCCACATGACTTTCAACCTCACCTGTCTGAAACACAGCAGTTCTTATTGACTGAACAACTAGCTTTAATGAACCTGCTTCCTCTGTCTGTGCTATTTAAAGAGACAACACTAAAAAAAAGAATGATTTCTTGTCATTGACCTATTTAGACTTTAAGAACAGACTAACACACAAAGCAGAATTGTTTTCCCTGTGGAGATCAAGTTCAAGATAAATCTTGGCTTCCTAGCCTCAAGGCCATTCTGGATTGTTGGGACTACCATATCCAACAGGTTGCTGCACTGGGGAGGCTATCCAGGCAAAATAGTCTTCTTACAGAAAGATTCTAAAGAGTCTTTCAATTTGGCAGGATAAATGATGACGATGTCAATGGGGTGTTTAATCTCAGGACTGAAATCAACTCTATTTCTTTATCCAAAGAGTGGTAAATTTTGGAATTCTCTATGCAAGATGGCTGCAGAGACTAAAGCATCCATTACGTTCAAAGCAATAGCTTTTTGAATACTAAGAGTCAGAATTATGATGCATAAGAGAAACAACCCTCTGGCCAACTCATGCATCCAGGCCAAGTTGTCTTTCTGAGCTGGTCCCAATTTCACACATTTAGTCCATATCCTTTTAAAGCTTCCCAATCCATGAACCTGTCGAAATGTTTTTAAAATATCTTAAATGTACCCACCTCTACAACTTCCTCTATTTGAACGCTTGCCGACATTTTCCATACCTTGAAATGTCAGTTACGTATCTTTGTTAAATAAATCACAGTTTGTTCTGCTGAGTTACTTCAACCATGACTTTCGTGTTTTAGCCTCCTCTGGAGGATCATGTCATAGATGCACCACCTTCTACGACTCCTCTCACCTTAAATCTATGCCCTCTAGTTTTAAACTTCCCTAACTGGGGTTAAAAGTTGTGACTATTCACCAATGCCACATGCCTTTTTTCTACTTGGCCTAGCCTATCCATTCTCTCCTTGTAACACAAGCACTCCAGTCTCAGTAACATTCTTGTGGATCTTCTTTGCAATCTTTCCAGCTTATTAAGATATCCTTCTTGTCGCAAGGTGACCAGAACTGCATTCAATGCTCCAATTATCTTGTCCAGCTCTACTCAATGGTCTGACCAATGAGTGTAAGCATGCTAAGCTCCTTCACCACAGTCATGTCACCACTTTCAGGGAACTATGATGTTCAACTCTTGGGTCTCTCTGTTCTCCAACACTTACTGTGCAAGTCCTGCCTTGGATTGACTTATCACTTAACTGAATTAAACTCCATCTGTTATTCATCAGATCACTTGATTAATAATCGATTATAGTCTTATATAACCTTCATGGTCTACCAATTTTGTGATCCATGAATTATATAAACTTCCAGATGATAGAGTTTTAAAAAAATCTGTGTTGATGCTGTACATTGCTCAGTAAGGCACTCATTCCATCAGATAGCCTACAGGTCACCCTTGGGTAAGATGTAGTATCTGTTTACCTTCCCAATCAGGGTCAAGTGAAGCCATGGATTAAGGATGATGGATGGTTTAACAGGCAGATTCTACAAACTGGAATTTATGGTTGTAAAACTAAAAACACTGGGCAGATGAATCTGCTGATCGGGGATACTCTTCCAGTATGGAAATGAAGAAGGCAACAGGAAACCACTTCAGTATTTTCCCTTGTATAATCATGAACTCAATATCGACTATGGTCTCAGCTCAAAGATGGAGCCTTCACTGAAGGAGAACAAGGGAGGCAACAACAATTCAGATCAGAGATCATGACAGATGGAAAGACATGATCGCACACGTTGAACCGCAAGGCACCTGAATGAATGAATGGTAAAATTAAGAGTAACATGGTCCTAAGTAAAATATGGGCTGTGAACTTACTGAATGGCAGAGTGAATGGAGTATTTGAATGGCATCCTTCTGTTTATAATTTTTATAATCATCTAATTTTTTTCTGAGAAAATGGGTAAGAATATGTGAACATTGCAGCCTTCCTTTGTATTGTGCATCTTCGTTCATGGTTCTTTGGTCGTATTAATCCTCACAAGACCTTCATAACAACCACTTGTCAAGAGCTCTTTATTGTAACCATGGTGGAGGTGGGGGTGGGGACCTCGGTACTCCTTCAGGTGTATTTTTCATGAAACTGTGTTGGTCCCTCTCATCCCCAAAGGCACTCTCCTACTCTATCTACTACCTCTAACCATCATGCTTCACCACTCCTTGATTCAGCAATCCACAATGAGCTCTGTCCTCCTACCCTGTCCTCTTTACACTCGCCTTTCTTCTCCAGATTCCCAGTCTTGATGAATGAAGTGTTTTGGCCTGAAAATATCAACCATTTTTTCTTTCACCTGGTGCTATTTGGCCCACTGAATGGTAGCAGCAGATTGTGTTCATCTTGGTATCATGAAAGAACATTGAAGTAAAAGCAGAAAATTTGCTACCATTATTTTGCTTGAGGTTACCAAAATTAAACTGTAGCATATCCACAGATCATTTTTTCAGCCACCTACTTGTTCACAAATGGAAACACATTATGCGAGACAGAAAGAGAGAGATCATGCTCAGAAACAGATCTGCCTTTTAGTTACAGTCAGCAGTCTAAATATAGTTACAGCCCAACACCTGCACTAAATAAAGTTCTGATGAATCATAACCACAAGTCTAATTAAACTATGTAAAAAAAAAGAGGTCATTTAGAACCTAACAAACCAATCGCAATTTAAATTTCATTTAGATAAAGTGAACACATGCTCAGTTATCCCCTTAAAGTTCCACAATAATTTCCTTGTAGTTTGTTCATTATTGCATTCCATACAGACTTCCATCTTCATTCTGAAACAACGTCATCCAAAATGCTTTTGTTCAGGCAGCAAATTGTTGGCCTCTGTCATTTTGCATGCTGTCATTCCTGATTAACATCTGACAGATTTATCTATTTAAAGCAAATACTACTCGCTTAGAAATCAAATGCCCGTCTTGCACAAAAGGATAGCTTAAAACAGATAAGAGAACTCAAATTCGGTCATGAAGCAGATTAAATTACAATATATACTGATAGATACCAAATAAAATATGCAGATGGTATAGATGGAGAAACATTTTGTTTGTTTATTTCATCACATTAGATTCAGTTGCAATTTGTAGTAAATGTTGTTTCATTGTTCATTAGCCTTCACCCAGTATCTTATTTTATTTTACATAATTGTATACATATATAATACATAATTTAAAGATCAAATACATTCTGAGGTTCATGGAAGAAATAAAGCCACTTCATGTGTTTCCAGAGAAGTGACTCACAAGTGAGATTATCATGCGTATATGGCACCAATGAGAGTCCACTGAGATTTGCAACAATGCATTATAGAACCACTGAAAGGGGTTCTTGATTTTCTGAATTCCTCCAGCATTTTGTCTCTTTGATGTTCAAAATATAAGGCATTTTGGCTGATAATTGGGTGGGGGGGGGGGGAACAGGGGAGGGAAATAACTTTAAAGAGGGTTAATGGAGAAACATCAAATATTTGTTGTGACTAAATCTCTCAGTGGGCAACTCAGAAATAGCAAGATTCAAGATAATTTTTTAAAGACGTTATCCCTTTATTATTAAAGCAAGGATTAGGAGAGAACAAAATCTTTCAAATAAATATGCTATTTCTCAGAAACAAATTTCATATTCCATAATTGATGAATTACAAGATTCAGGACAAATTCCAAGAACTGTTGTGTAACCAACAGGCTATTTTAGATTAGGCTTCATATGGTGTTAACCAGTAATCTTCAGACCAAGAGATTCTTTAGAAAAGAAATAATTACAAACAAATAGAATTTTGCACCAATTTGATCAAGACATTCCTCGGACATAACCTTCAACTGAGTGGGTAGAAGGCCAAGTGGATTAAGATAGATTAGGAAATAAGTTTCAGAAGTTTTATTTTTAGCAGAAAAATAATGACAAAATATAAATACTATTTCAAACTTCTCTATAAGTGTACACTCCATTGACAAAATAAAGATTCTGCTGGAAAAGTAAACCATCCAGGACCAATTAAAGTCAGGATTTAAAGAAGGAATGTAGTGTTGCCAAGAAAAGGAGCTTGGTAGAGAATGAGGAGTATTTTAGAAAGCAGCAAAATATAGCCAAAAATTAATTGAGAGAGAAGACAACTTGGCAAGAAATATAAATAAAGTTCATAAGAATATCTGTAAGCATCAAAAAGACTAACAAAAGTTACCACAAATCCAGAGGCAAATGTAAAAGGGAGGATAATTCCAAAAGGAGGTGAAATTATTGGTCTCATTCCTAACAGCATTGACAAGGTACAAAATTCCTTTTATTGTCACATAATAATACATTAAAATTGTTACATCCATGACATACTTTAACTTTTGCCTGCTGCAAGACAAAGTGTAACCATCAGTATTGCCTAACAGAGCAAAAAAAAGTATAAAAAGTCCCTTCAGAAACACAGTATCTGTGAATTCATCTCCAGCGCTCCCACCACCTCTGCAGCCACACAGACTCCCGTTCGATTCATCGACAACATAGGCTCCAGATCCAAACTTCCACCGCGATCAGCACCCGATGCCCTTCAGGAGAACTTCTTGCACTCAGTACCCTCTTGAATCCCAACTCTGATATCCGGTACCCATGAGCCAGTTCTAGCAGCCCACAGACCATGTGGTCCCTCAACTACTGAGGCCCTTGCTGGTCCACTGTTTTGATCAGTGTCCTGCAGGATAGTCTCCTCTGCTTCTCCTTCTCCAGAGGGGAGGAGGTATTCTCTGGTGTCATGTGGCTCCCCAACCCCTGGTGGCAGATGCTGAGCACAGGTGCCACCATCTTGGGGGTAAAGATCTCATAGATGTTGGGTACCAATGGATGTAGAAGTCTGCATTATGTTCCTTTTTGTGATGTTTATTTTATTACAATAAAGAAACTTGGATTATTTCCAAAACAACTAGATAAGGACAGAACATACACATGCCAGACCTCATGCGGAGGCATCTACCCAAGATGCAACAGTATTCCCAAGATGCAACATTCCCCAGATGCTACACATTCCTTCTCGGATCCTCCTGGTGGTAGCACTCTATCACTGCATCCTCTTTTCTTGAGATGTTTAATCAAACATGACATATTAATACAGTAATCTTTCAATTTAAAGTTCAACACAAATGTAACATGAACATCAGCAGCACTTTTAAGTGTGCATTTCTTTTTCTTTTATAGATTCAGACTGTCAGGTTTGACAACTCGTGTGGATCTTAATACAGGTGCTTGTGTCGGCTCTTCTGGTCCACTACTGTCTAGCATGGGTAGTGTTTCCTCTGTTTCTGTGCAGGCTGAATCCTCTGCCTTTATCTGTTCCTGCAGCACCTCTGGTGTTTTCAGCAGGTTCCTTTGATTCCTCTTCAGTATTTGACCCTCCTTTGTTCTGACAGTGTAGGATCTTAGATTTACTTCTCCCAGAACAGTAGCCTTTTTGTCTCAAGTGTTGGAATCTCTGAGTCTCACTGTGTCATATTGTGCCAGTGGCCCCAAGTTTCTCACTGACTTGTCATAGTTTGCCTTTTGTCTCCCTTTCAGATGCTTTTGTTTCCATTTGACATCTTGGTTTTTGTTTGGGTCTGCAGAGTAGGGAAGTCTATGTCCAATCCTAAGCTCAATGGGTGATATGCCAAGTTCAAGTGGCGAAGCTCTAGTTCTCCTCTTGCATTTTTCAATTCCAAGGTGTCCCTCATGCACCCTTTTCAGCACCTCTTGAAAATTCTGCTCTGTCTGAGTAGAAGCCCATTGACAACTCAGCTCTGTTCTGATGTTGTAGTATGGCTGACATGCACCTCCAAGCCATTCTTCATTCAGATTCTTGATGATCTTCTGTAGAACTGTGTCCTTTTCTGTTTCAGCTGTGATCTGCCTGGATTTCATGTCAGATACAGGAAGAGATTCAGTGCTCAGATTCTCTGTGGAACTCACGTTGTGTGCTTCACTCTGCGTCGTTGCCCTGGATAACGTATTAGCTAACACAATAAGTTTCCCTGGCGTGTACATCAATTCAAAGTCATAATGTTGTAGCTTCATCATCAGTCTTTGGATTCTTGGTGACATTTCACTGAGATTTTTCTTGATTATTGCTATTAATGGCTTGTGGTCTGTCTCTGCCATGAATGTTGGTAGATCATAGAGATAACTGTGGAATTTCTCGAGTCCATAGACCAGACCCGAGACACACTTTCTCGATCTGTGCATATCAACATTCAGATATTGCATATGCTACTGGCCTCCAATCTTCTCCTATAGCCTGAAGTAGTAAGGCACCTATTCCATCTTTTGAAACATCGTGGATATTTTCACCTTTCTGAATGTGTCAAAGAACGTCAAAAGTACTTGTTCTGTAGTTAGAATAGTCTTCAGTCATCCCCATTCTTCTTCATGGTTGTCTGTTTACTTGAATTTACATTTGTCCTTCAACAACTTCCTTAGGTACATTGTTTTGGAAGACAGGTTTAGTATGAATTTACCATATGAAATTGATCATTCCCAGCACTCTCAATATGCCTTTTTTGTCAATGGGTCTCGGCATTTCTAAAATTGCTTTCACCTTGCTCTTGTCTGGCTCTACACCTGCTTCTGACAGTTTATCTCCCAAATAGATTATTCCCCTCGCACCAAACTGACATTTTTCTCAGTTTAACTTTAATCCATACTTCTGAATGCTTTGTAATACTTTGATGAGCCTTTTGTTGTGTTTCTCTTGTGTGGATCCCTATAGGATCATGTCATACATGTACAGAGGCACCCCATTTATGCCTTCTATGACATGCTCCATTGTCCTGAGGAATACTTCCGGAACTGAGTAAATTCCAAAAGGCATCCCCAGACAGGAGTGTCGGCCAAAAAGAGTTCTAAATGTACAGTCCTTTGTGCTATCATTATGCAGTTTTATTTGCCAGAAGCTCTGGGATGCATCCAATTTAGTGAAAAACTTTGCTCCTCCCATCTCACTTGTAATTTCATCCCTGGTTGGAATCTGATAATGTTCCCTGTTTATATTGGCATTTAAGTTTTTTGGGTCCATGCACCCGTGTAGGTCACAGTTCTTCTTTTTGACACACCATTAAATTCATCCATTCTGTGGCTTCTCCGCTTTCTTTATGACCCCTAGTGCTGTCATTTGGTCGAGTTCCTGCTTGAGCTTTTCTTTTAGTGGGGCTGGAACCCACCTCAGGGCATGCACTACTGGCTGTGCATCCTCTTTTAACTGTATCTTATAGGTGAATGGTAGAACTCCAAATCCCTTGAAGAGGTCGGGAAATTGATGTAGCATTTCCTCTACACTGTTCTGTTCATGGTCACTGTTAATGTGATACACCCTCTTGACAAGTTTGTTTTCACATGCTCTGTCACCAAGCAGTGAATAATGACTATCTGGGACTACTGTGAACCTGAGGTAGTGCTCTTTATCTTAAACTTTCGCCTTGAGTTTACATGTACCTTTTGTGTTGATGCTCTGTCCATTGTATGCTTTGAGCTGTGCAGGATTTGCATGGATATATGGCTTTATTATCATTGGCCTGATGTCATGCTCAGAAATCAAATTGCTGTATCTAACTTGAAAGGAATATTTGTTCCATTTGTATGTAATGACACAGTCCATTTATTCTGCTCAATACTGTTCACTTCCTGCACCACCACGTCCATGAAAATTGTATCACTGAGAGTGGTTTCTTTGAAAGTGTGTACAGTGTCTTCTATAATGTGACAACTTTTACTTCCATTTAGTTTCCCTTTGGAAAAACATTGCTTTGCATAGTGATTCTGCCCTTTGCACTTGTTACAGACTTTTCCATAAGCTGGGCATTGCTTTAGCGCATACTTAGTGCAACATCCATCTCCATCATTTTGTTGGTATCTCACTGTGTGTGTGTGTGTCCAGACACTGTAGTTATGACTATGCCTTCATTTTCATTGGCTTTTACACTATCACTGATTTTTTTTTGTGTGCTGAAGAGCTAATTCACTGGTGTGACATTTCTTCACACCCCCAGCTAAGGTAACCTCTGTCTCTCGCAGCAACCTCTGTCTCTTACTTATCATTCATTCTGAACACAATGTGATCACAGATCATTGAACCTTGCAGCAAATCAAAATTATATGCTCTTGCTTTTAATTTTGTCAGTTAAGAAAGTATCAAAGCTCTCTCCCTACAGCTGCATGCTCAAGCAAAACACATACCTCTCAAAAGTTTCAGTTTTCTTTGGTGAATAAAACATCTTGAAAACCTTGTTGAATTTGCTCTGGTCTTCTGCCTTGGCAAAAACTCTCGTGCTTAAGGTCCAGCCACGATAAGTAGCAGTGCAATCTTCCATTTATCCAGTTCCCTATCGATTCCAATGGCTTGTAGGTACAGCATAAAGCTTTGTTTAACCAGCCTCCATTCATGGTCAACATGTCCAGTCCATTTTACAGCATTAGGATACCTTAAACTCTCCATATTTTCACTGCTGATATCGAATGTTACTCACTATGCACACTGTGTGTTTCTTTTTTTTTCCTTTCACTCCTGTGCACAACAGAACTTGGTTGTTTCTTCCACTCTTGGTACCATGTGATGTTTCTTTTATTACAATAAAGAAACTTTAAAAAAAAAACTAGATTTATTAACTAAGCAAACAGCACCAAGGTCAAAACATACACATGCCAGACCTCACGTGGAGACATCCATCTTAAATCTACGCAGATGCAACAGCATTTCCCAGATGCTACACACTCCGTCTTTGACTCTTCCTGGTAGTAGCACTCTAACGCTACACTTTTCAGCTAGGAGGGAACGAGCAGCGAACCACATTTTTTTGGGTCAGTGCATTCTTGGGTTCCACATATGCGCATTTAAATTTGGAAGTCAAGAATGAACTGGAGATCAAATGCTAATATAACCAATCTCCCTCTCTGATATTAGATTCAGCAGCAGTTTCAGGAACAAATCTCGTCAGTGCTGATGCAGCAGCCTGATTAATGGTTTTATTGAATAACGAAGATATATTTGAATGGGATCAAAATAACATGAGGAGATATTCATTGAAATAATATTAGTGCTTTCAATTCATCAGTATGATTTTTCAGACCACCAAAGAATAGTTCCTGCTGAAGTATGGAACTTTGATAAGCCCACATCTAAAATGTTGAATATAATTTTGGTCCCACAATCCACAAAATTATCTGGAAGCATTACAAGGTTGATTGATTTGCTAAGAGTTATCCAGTGAAAAGAGATTGGGGCACTACATCTAAAACATTCAAATTGAGTACCAAACACAATTGGCATCCATTAAATAGTAGACCTGTGCACTTTTACTGTGATTAAATAGTGAGAGAGTTTGAATTGCCGAGTGTCTCCAGCACTTTTGTGTATTGCACTCAACCCCAGCATCTGCAGATTTTCTTGTTTAACTCCATGAAACAATTTGAACTTGGGTGAGCTCCACGAGTAATAAGAGAAACAATTCACTTTATTGCTCTAAGCTAATGCATAAATGAAGCAATGGCTCAGTGGATCACTCTTCCATAAAGCTAAGAAATCCCATTCCAGACACTTAAACATAAAAATCCAGTCTGATGCTTCGGTTCTTGAGAGCGTGCTACACTTTTCAGAGATGCTCTCTTCATGAAAAAAATGATACTCAGTATTCTCATTCAGAAACGTTATTCCTGGTCACCTCACTGTTGTAGATTAAATCCTTCAATTAACACATGTAAAATAAAGAGAAACACAAGAAATGCAGGTGTTAGATTCTTGAGAAAGTCACAAGAAGCTGGAGAGACATAGGTATTCCAAGCAGAGAAACAGTCAGTCAATATTTTGTGCCAGGAACCAACTCACTCCATGGATGCTGCCTGACCCAGAGTCCCTCCCGTTTGTCATTGCTTGCACATGAGTAAACCAAAGATTATCTCGTGAATATATTGTTACTTTGTCTAAACTGGTTTCCAAAATTGCTTCTCATGGGTCAGTCCCAAAATGTCAACTGCCTTTTTCTTTTCATGGATGCTGCTTGACCAGCTGAGTTTCTCCAGCCTTTTGTGAACTGCCCAAGCTGATCCAGTCTCTCCAAACACTCAGGATATCCTTGTGAATCTTTTGCTACAGCCTTTCCAGCTCAATGACGTCCCTCCTTCTAGTTAAGTAACTAGATTTCAGATTTATTGTCAGAGTACAGACATGACATCACATTCAACCCTGAGATTCTTTTATCTTGCAGGCAAGCCAGAATTACCACTTTTTGAAATTAAAAAAAATCCGACTTAACATACACATGTAAACAAATAAAGAAATGTAAACAAACTGATTATGCAATTCAGAGGTAGAAAATAAAATCAATAAAGTGCAAAAGTAAGAATCCTTAAACAAGTCCCTAATTAAGTTTGTTGTTGAGGAGTCTGATGGTGGAAGGAATAGGTGGTGTGAGTCTTGTGGCACCTATACCACTTGGTAGCAGTAGGAACAGAGTGTATGCTGGGTGATATGGATCCCTGGTGATTGCTGCTGCTCTTTGATGGCAGCATTTCCTGTAGATGTTCTCGATGGTGGGGAGGGTTTTACCTGTGATATCCTGGGCTGCGTCCACTACCTTTTGCAGGACTTTACGTTCAAGGCTATTGGTGTCCCCATACCAGAACTGGAACTGCACACTGTATCAACATCTTGTATAATGCCCTAACTCTTGTACTTGATTGATAGCCTGACCAATGAAGGCAATTACACCCAATGCCTTCTTCACCAGCACAGTTACCTGTGTCCCTACTTTCAAGGAACAAAATTCCACTATTCCTAGTTCTCTTGGTTCCACAATACTCTCTAAGGCCCTGCCATTAACCATACCAGTCCTACCTTAGTTTAACCTATCAAAAGACAAAACATTATATTTGACCAAGTTAATTTTGATCTGCTATTCCTTGGCTCTTATCCCCATTAAATCCCAATCCTTTTATAATTTTAGATAAACTACCTCAATACCAACTAAATCATAAATTTTGGTGTTAACTGCAAACTTACAAAGAATGTCAACTAGATTCTCATCCAAATTGTTATTATCAATAACAACAGGGGAGCTGGCATATATTTTGCAGCACACCAGTAGTGAGAGGCTTCCAATCTGACAAATAACCCTTTCCAATCACTCTCAGGCTTCTACTACCAAGCTAATTTTGTATCTATTTGGCTAGTATACCCTGGATCCCATGTAATTTCTCCTTCTAAACCAGCCTATCATGTGGGACCTCATCAAAGGCCTTGTGAAAATGCACAAAGACAATGTCTCGTGATCTGCCCTTATCAATCCTTTTGGTCATCTCTTCAAAATAAAACTCAGCCACATTTGTAAGATACAATTTCCTCAGCACAAAGTCATGCTGACTAATACCAAATCAGTCCTCGCTTTTCCATATGTAGGTAGACTATTCCTCTAAATCCTCTCCAGTATATTTCCCTACCACTGATATTAGGCTCAACAATCTTTAGGTTTTTTGGTTTATCCTTACAGCCCTTCTTTAAAAAAATAGCCACCACCCAATCTTTCAATATCTCATCCATAGCTAACATCTCCCTTGTCCTCAGAAATTTCTTTTCCAGCTTCCCACAATGTTTTGGGAATACACCTTAATGCACTTTAAGATCACTTCATATGTATTGTGGATATGTTTTGAGATAGTGGAAGCAAGAACAATATACGCAGAGAAGGATATGCAGATACATGCATGAGCAGGGCATGAAATGGATCTAATGCAGGTCCATGGGATTTATATAGATATATATGATGGGTGGCATTAATGCAGCAGATGCTTATAAAGACCATTGGATCAAGAAGGACACAGCTCATAAGCTAGACATATGGAATAGATGGCAGCTTTGCTAGCAACATTTACATCCACAAGACATAGGACTAGAATTAGGCTATTTAGCCCATCAAGTCAGCTCTACCATTCTATCATGGCTGATTTACTATCCTTTACAACCCCATTCTCCTGCCTTTTCCCCATACTCCTGATTCCCTCCCTGACCAAGAACAGATCTACCTCCACCTTAAATATCCCCATGACTTGGCCTCCACAGTGATCTTGCTGAAAAGAATTCCACAAATTCACCACCATCTGGGTAAAGAAATTCCTTTGCATCGCTGTTTTATATGTATTCTGAGGCTGTGCCCTCTGGTCCCAGACCCCCCCCCCCCCCCCCCCCCAGCATAGGAAACATCCACTCCACACCCATTCTATCTAAGCCCTTGAATTACTAAAGCTTTTGACTGGAAAGACTTCTTGTCACTGAGCCAAAAAAGCTTTTTAAATGTTTTATTCGTTTCTTTTCAAGCATCTTTGCAAATGGTGACTCTCTTAACAGTAGTTAAGCCCCAACATTAAATTAACATTTTCCTTACAATTACACTGTCAAAGTACAAATAAAAAGCATTTAAAATTAATTTGAATTGATGTTGGAGTGATCACTCACTGGAAAATTTTGATGGCAAAGAGCAGAATCGCTTTAAAGAATACAAAATACACCCTCCCGTTCAGTTTGTCCAAGAGGGCAAAAATCCCTAAAATGTAATCACATGATAAACTGTGCAGAAACAACAAAATCACCCATAATACAAGGCATCAGCGAATATACAATATCCAAATTGGGGTAAAGCACGAAAAGTCTGCAGATACGGTGATTGAAGTCAAAACACAATGTACTAAAATTACGGGCTTGAACTCTTCATCAATATCCAAATTGCCTTTGTAGCGAGGTTATTAAAATAGCCAGTGGAGTTATGGCGTGAAAATGTATCCGGGTGGCACATGATCGGTTTCGATCACGTCACGTTACGAGACGTCTCCTGAGTCACGCGGGCGAGGGTGGGGAAACAGCTGATCGCACCCCACGAGGTCAGCGAGTTCGCAGTGCTCAGCTGGAGGGGGGCGGACACCGCTGACGCAACCCTTTCTGATGAGTCATTGATCCAGAGGCCTCGCCCAAATCCCGCCCAGCCCTGACGCCACCAGCTGATTGGCTGTGCCCGATGCCAATCTCAGCGCTTCCCCACCCCCCCCACTCTCTCTCCCCCCCCCCCCACCGAACTACCGTTATTTCACATTCGTTTGGACGTGACATTGAGAGGAATTTCTCATATTTGAAATTCAATCAAAATAATCAAAGCAAATCAACCAGGAGATGGACCGTGAATAGTAAAATGACCTTTTCAGGAGTAACAACGGAACTTTCATGGGAAAAGTAAACTCAACCTTCCTCGATATCTTCTCATTTTAACAACATGAAAGAAACCAACCAACCTCCGAAAAAAAATCACCATTCACAAATTGCTAAGTCATGCAGCGCAATCCGCTTTGGGAGTTGTAGTTTTCGCGCGCAGCCCCTTTCATAACTGACAAACCATTTGCCCGGCAACGACAAGTCCCACAAGGCACCGCGCCAACGGACTCCTCTCATTGGCCGCTCGCCTTTTTTGGGGGATCGGCGCAGGCAGGCGAGTGCCGTTCCCATTGGTCCCCAGTGCAGTCAATCCTGGGACACGTCATCGACTTCGGCACCCCCCCCCCCCCCCCCCCGCAAGTCGCGCTCGCGTCGAGATTGGTTCCCCCTCGCCCTGCTTTCGGCTGGAAGGCGGAGCCGAACCACCCCATTGGACAGCCCGGCTGCGGCCGCCGCCCGCGAGTGGTGGCGCCGGGGCGTCAGTCACCGTGACGACAGCGAGCTGTCAAGTGAAGTTGAGTGGAGGTGGGGAGGGGGGGGAAAAGAACCGGCCGGTGAGTGCGAGTTGCTTGCTGGCGCAGTGAAAAAGCGGCGAATGGTGCGGGCGGGGGAAGAGGGAGGGGAAGAAAGTAGTCAGTCATCGTTTTGGCGTGCGTGCTCCGAGGAAAGACGAACTTAGCCTGGAGTGTGAAGCGGGCGTCCGAGATCTCCGTCACTGCTCATCGGCGTGGAGAGGGAGGCGGCGGCTTCGGCCGGGACAGGGACTTGAACGTGTCGCTTGCTCTCGACCTGGTGGCTGGTGGTGCGAATCTGCGCAAGTTCTTCCAGTGGGGGTGGGGGGGGGGTGGGGGTAGAGAGAGGAACGAGATCTCAGACAACTCCCTACAAGTACAGGAAGAGAGGGGAGAGGTGGGGGGGGGAGGAGAGAGAGGGGAGAGGTGGGGGGGGGGAGAGAGAGGGGAGAGGTGGGGGGGAGAGAGAGGGGAGAGGTGGGGGGGGAGAGAGAGGGGGGAGAGGTGGGGGGGAGAGAGAGAGGGGAGAGGTGGGGGGGGGAGAGAGAGGGGAGAGGTGGGGGGGGAGAGAGAGGGGAGAGGTGGGGGGGAGAGTTGGGGGGGAGAGGTGGGGGGGGAGAGAGAGGGGAGAGGTGGGGGGGAGAGAGAGGGGAGAGGTGGGGGGGAGAGAGAGGGGAGAGGTGGGGGGGAGAGAGAGGGGAGAGGTGGGGGGGAGAGAGAGGGGAGAGGTGGGGGGAGAGAGAGGGGAGAGGTGGGGGGGGAGAGAGGGGAGAGGTGGGGGGGAGAGAGAGGGGAGAGGTGGGGGGGAGAGAGAGGGGAGAGGTGGGGGGGAGAGAGAGGGGAGAGGTGGGGGGGAGAGAGAGGGGAGAGGTGGGGGGGAGAGAGAGGGGAGAGGTGGGGGGGAGAGAGAGGGGAGAGAGAGGGGAGAGGTGGGGGGGGAGAGAGGGGAGAGGTGGGGGGGGGAGAGAGGGGAGAGGTGGGGGGGGAGAGAGGGGAGAGGTGGGGGGAGAGAGGGGAGAGGTGGGGGGGGAGAGAGGAGAGGTGGGGGGGAGTGGAGAAGATTTATTTTCTAGCCTATTTAAGTTCGAAACTGAACTTTCTGGGAGGAAGAGAAACGACAATATTAGTGTGACTTGGTGAGAATCTTGGGCTGGTTTTTATTGCCTAACTTTTCTGGGTCGAGGAGCTGGGGAGGAGGGGGGGGGGTGATCTCCTCAATTTTCAATTTGATCTGGGGTTGTTTTCACGTCAGTGGTCAGGGAAGTTGAGGCCAGTGTTGGTAGAATCATTTTAAAGCCATCATTCGGAGGTTGAGAGGGGAGGAGGGGGAGCAAAATGTGACTCCTCACCTCGTTCGACCCGCAGAAGTTCCGGATGGACCTGATTCCATATGGTGCACAGTTAAAGAGAGAAAATGATTTGTTTACTGATTTTTCTCTCTCTCTCTCTCTCTCTGAAGTTTGCTGTGTTTCACGTAACGCAGATGGATAGAATTTTATACCGTTTTTAAAACATTATTTTTGTGAATGTAGTCGTTTGCCTTTATTTTAATCCATGCTTGCGCAACACTGCAGTTGGGTGACTGCCCTGAGTTTCTAACTGCAGGGAGCAGTCTAGCTTCAATGTCATTGATCTCCAGCATGCAAAATTTGCTTTCTTTGTATTTTTTTTAGCATTTTCTGTAATATCGGCAATAGCGGGTATTTGGTGACTGTGTCCTTTCCCCCCCCCCCCCCCCCCTCCCAAGGAACTGTATAAATTCCCCTGGAGCCTGAGTAAAGCTGCTGGTAAGGAAAATCTCTTTCTGGGGTGGGGAGGGGTGGTGAAATGACTAATGCGGTTTACTGTTAATCTTGATACATGATGTGGAACCACTTAATGTTCCCTCAATTGGGATGGTCGTGAGTATGGATACGTTTTGATGATTTTTTTTTAAAAAAAGGAACTATTACAACGCTGCCTGGAAATGTTTTCCTCCTGAAATCTGGGGTGTGTACCATTTATTGCAAATGTGTGTCAGACAGGAACCTGCTGGGAATTGGATTTTTTTTTTTGGAGAAGCAAAGTTTCCTCCAATAATTGAGTGATATGGCAATTTTGAGAGAAATTGTAGAGGTGCCCACTTATCCCAATTTGGAGATCGGCGTGGTTCTCAACTTTGACCTTGCAACTCTTCCCCACTGCTCTCATCAAATCAGTAATTGAACCCAAGATTTAATAGGTTATTGAATCGGTGAAGAGGCTGTATTGTTTTGATGAGCTTAGAAGTTATTAATTGGTACCACAATACAGAAACATGAATGTACTCTGTGAGGTGGGTTTTCATTCTTCCAGGGTTAGCAGATTTGTCATATTATTTTTCTTCCCCACTCCACCCCAGACTTCCTGTTAAGTCACTGGATGGAATCCTCTGAAGCAGTGGCCTATTGCTGAATCATGCATTAAAACCCAAGGTGAAAGGCAGTACTGAGATTTGGAATGCAGTTCAGACAAATGGCTGGCAGACTTTTATTGGAATTTGCACCACATGTAAGAACCATCCCAGGAATTCCAGACATCATGAGCTGACTAGTAACCCACAGTACTGGTATACAGGCTCATCTAGTTTCCATAGTTACTGTACCTACAAGGTGTGATTTTTTTTCAAATCGCTAAATTTGCTTGTGTATTAAAGGAAAGCTTTTCATAAAGAATATTCATAGAAGTATCTTGTATTATTTCAGAAATGTTCCTATTCTATTGAAAACAATTGTTAAAGTGAGTAACACTAAATGAATTTTAAAACAAATTTTGCTCCACAGTGGCTTCAAGATGTTACTATATAATTTGTATAAGGAGAAAAATGACATTCTTTTTTCTTTTCTTAAGCAAGAGGGTTGAATTCCATGAATTTCACTGGCTATCCTACAGCCGTTCTTCACTGGCTAGTTTTATGTCACTGTCAACCAGCTAAAGCTGCCAGTTGAAGAACTGTTGAGGTTGGCTATATGCAACAGGACATTGAAGAGGATGTGACTGCTGCATTTTGAGCCAATTGAGTTATAACTGTTCAGAATTTGTCATAAACAAGTCATGAAATTGTGTTTTGCAGCATTGTCAATTGCAAACAATTAATTAAAAAAAAAAAGTAGTGCATGAAAAGTAAGGCAGTGCTTTTGGTTCATTGGTCATTCAGGAATCTGATGGCAGCAAGGAAGAAGATGTCCTTCTGCACTTGAGTGCTGTCTTTAGGCTCCTGTACCTTTTTCCCGATGGTAGCAGTGTGAAGAGGGCATGGCCTGGGTCATGGGGACCCTTGAGGATAGAGGTTGCTTTTCTTTCAGACACCACCTCATGTCGATGTCCTTGATGTTGTGAAGTCTGGTTCCTATTATGTCACAGGCTGAGTTAACAACCCTCTGGAGTTTATTCTTGTTCTGAGAGTTGGCACCTCCATACCAGGCAGTGATGCAACCAGCCAGAATATTCTCCATGGAACACTCGTAGAAGTTTTTGAGAGTTTTTGGTGACAATACTGATTCTCCTTAGATACCTCACAAAGTATAGCCACTGGTGAGCTGCCTTTGTGTGAGTGAACCCCTGATTTGGAGAACTTCATTCCAATAATTTAAAAAAATGTTATTGTAAAGATGTACAGTACAACTCTGGTTATCCAAAATGGTCGTGACAGGGCCTATTTTGGATAAATTATATTTTCGGATAACTGGTCATTTTTTAAAAAACAGCCTAAGGGCAATAGCAAATCACTTGTAACAGTGTTTGAACAACATCACGTAAGGGAAGGCTTTTAAAGCATGAAATAATGTTTAATTCTCACCAAAAAATAACCTGAACAAAATTAGATTTTCTTAATTAAATTTTTTTTCAACCTGTGATGTCAGTTTAGCTCCGGGGGGGGGGAAAAAATATTTGGATAACTGAGGATTTCTGATAATCTGATTTCAGATAATAAGAGTTGTACTGTATGTTTCTCTCACTTTGGGTGTGGCATTTTTTGGCAGTTGTTATCTTGCCACCAAGGTGGAGTTTATTTTGGCTTTATATTTTTACTATTCCATTGGCTGACTTTATAATAAATTATCAGCTTTTAAATTTCAAAAACTTCTTGCACCTGATATTAAAAAAAAATGATTTGGAACAACTTTATTAATCTAGACAAACTATGCTTCATTTGTTGTGAAAACTTGAGCTGTATTTCATTTTTTAAAGATGATTTAAAAGGTGAAAAATCTTTTGTCCTTGAATCCTTGTGATTTTTATTTTTGTAAATTGTTTTGTTTATTGTCCTCTGGAATGCTATAATCACTGGTAAAACTCTTATCCGTGTTTCTGTTACATGCTGACTTTGCTTTCTCTGTTTAATGCTTTTTTTTTGAGGTGCTATTTGCAATTTGTACAAATTTTTAAGATTGATTTGATCTTTTTTAAGAATGCAGTGATTCTGGGGAATGAGGAGACGGTTGGCAAATATTTCTGGAACCAGCTTGTCTGTAATACTTGATTGATTTAAGAATATATCCCCAACATTGCTTCATGGAAGGATAAATGTAGAAAACTAAAACCTAAAATGCTGGAACTGACTTAAAAAAAAAAAATCTGTGCAAGGTAGAAAGGACCATGTTTATAGAAGCTTTTTATTCATTACACTGTGTACTAACATAATTAAAAGTTCAACATTATTTTTAATGCATTGCAAAGGTTTTTATTATTTTGTCATCTTGTGCATATATTACGAAGCAGCTCTCAAATGAATGGTTTTCTGTGTGTATCCTGGGTAACAAATGCTTTTGATATATTAACATCCATCAGAGGAAATGACTCTCAAAGTTGTCTGCCGAAGGAATTGAACAGGAAGTTAATGTGGCAATACTGCAGAAATTTAGATGAAGGGGTTTACATTTATTGAAAATATTTTGATATTCTTGAGGAATTGATAGGTGAACAATTTATACTGAAAAAGTGATTTAATTTGACTTTTTTCCCCAGATTGGGTTATTTTATGTTGTCCTTTTTACATGCTGCCTACTTTTAAATGTAGGGTCTTGCCAAATTTGAAGCGAACTTGGTCGTTGAAATAAATTAAGCCTTTAATACAAAGTTAATGTCAACAAGTCATTGATGCCAGATCTTCCCATTCTTCATAGAAGCAAGTGTGCTTTTTGTGATTCTTGATTTGTTTTTAAGTTGTCGAGTAATATCAAGATTCAGTTTGTCATGTACACAAATTTTTCTCCTGCTTCCCCTGTAAAGGTATACAGGAGTTAGTAGTTCAGTGCCATTCACAAGACAAGAAAGAGAAGCAAGAGTCCTCAGAGACATTCTGTTTCCTTGGATACTGTTTTCTGATGCTTCCATGACCTGTGCCCCCATAACCTCCATAACTCCATTTCCTCTAGCTGTATGCCAGAATTCAGGGTCTCCAACTCCTCCTTGGCCCCTTGTTCCATACTCCCTAAGCAATTGAGAATCTTTCAATGCCTGACGCCCTTCAGAGCTACTCACCATTGGTATCTTCACAAATCCTGGACTCTATACCTGGTTCACAAATGCAACTTGACAGCAGCCCTCAGCCTGATGTGAGGCCTTCTACCACCAAGTCCCATATTACTTTGCTGCTGTGGGTTTCTACCCTGGAGGTCCCTTCCTTAGCTTATTCTTGGCAGGATGACTCTGGTGCCCTACACTTTTTTACTGCCTTCACAGACCACAACTGGACTACCAAATGTGGGCAATGCCACCTTGGGTGCCAGACTCCATGGAGCTTTTTTTAAAAAAAACCGCATGTTTCAAGAAGTAGCTTTAAACCTGGACAGTGCCACTGGGGCAGGACAGCCAGTCAGTAGGACCTTACAGAAAAGCGCTGTAACACAATGTCCTTTCTCTTCCGCTATTCTGGGGTACACACCAGTGGCATTGCAGCCATTGATAGCAGCTACAATGTGGTGCCATCTTGAAAATTTAAAATGTCTTGAGAATACTGATTTCTAGGATATTGAATCATGCTTGTCAAATAAAGACTTGGATCTCTATAAAAAGGAAATCGCAGTTCAACCTTTCAGCTTTGTAATTGTATGTAACTCCTCTCTGCTCTTGTTTCAAAAGCTCAGGATCTAAATCGCAACACTAGTTTCAGTTTCTTTTCTTCTGCACTAAATGTTAAAATTTATTGTAGTTAATGGATTGTTTTGGGAAAAAAAATCCTCTTGAGAAGAAGGGCAAAAGGATGGATATGCAAAAAAAACACCCAGAATGAAGTATATGAAATGCAGTTCCAAAATTTTGAAGTGTACTTTGTATTTATATTAAGTATTTGACAAAGTCACAAATGGCAGATTTTTTAAAAGTAAAATCCTATAGGATCCAAGGGAAAGGGACAAATTAGATGAACATTTTGATTTGGTGGTAGAACACAGGAAGGAGATCTTGGGGACTGTGCAGTTGGAATTTGTACTAAATACTTTGCTATTTACAAAGTGATTAAATCTTGATTATGATTCCTACAATTGTTTGTCAATTATTGACTGATGTAATAGTGAGGAAAAGCTTCTTGGTTGCAAGAAAGTATGATTGATCTTCTATGTGACAGCAAATTGAATTTTGAGAGGAGCAAGTGCAGTAGACTGAATGGATCTTGGCTTATCTTCAAATCCCTGAAGTTACCAAGAATGATAGATTGAGACATTTGGAATAGCACATTTTTATTGGCTAAGGCACACTGCAAGTGCAATGAGAACATGCTGGAACAGTTTTAAAAAAAAATTGGAGCACTGCCTGGATCCAGTTGCCACACGACAGGAAGTGTGTCACAGTACAAAGGGGCAGAGAGGAAATTCAAAGATATTGCCAGAGTGCCACCGATAAGTGTATTAACAAGTTCTGAGGAGGACAGCAACTTGGAGAAGAAATAAAAATTGAGAAGGCAAGAAATTGGCAAATGGATCATGATGTGCTGTTATTCACTGTGGCAGGAGCAATGGAAAAGGCAGATTGTTATTAAAATAGTGAATCAGCAAATTATTGCAGAATTGAAGTATCTGTGATAGCTTGAATAACATGTTATTGAACTGACAAGGGAACATGCTATCTTGGATCTGGCCATGTGCAATGAAACAGGTAAAATTAGCAATCTTCAAGTTAAGCATCCATTTTGTATGTTACTATATTATGATTAAATTTTTCATAAAAATGGATGGTGCAATAATTCAATCTAAAATCATGTACAGTATTACGTCTAAACAAATGTCTCCAATAGGATGGAGGGAGGGGTTGGCAAACATAGACTGGGAACACAGACTATATACTGTAGTGAAATACTTGAACAGTGGAAGACTTGCAGAGATTTTTCTTTGCTCAACAAAAGTATAGTCAAGTTAAAAGCAAGTACAGTAAGGCTAGGGAGAGCCAGCAGGAGAAAACTTAAGAAATAAAGGAAAGCATCAAATTAATAGCTCATATATGCAAAGTGGACGTGAGTAATGGGGAAACTGGAAGATTGAAAAAACTTTAAAATACTCAGCAACAATTTAGATGAGAGTAAATTACATAAAATATAAAAACTGTGGTTAAAGTGAATGGAGGTACCTTGAAGATCAGAAGTGTATTCTTATTGGGTAATGCAGAGACTTTGTCCAATTATTTTGTCTGTCTTCATGATGGAGTACACATCTAATGTGTACAAGAGCGATCTTTTGATGTGATGGAAGGTGAGGACCCTGACGCAAATTCTATCATAAAGAGCTCGTGCTGAGTGGGCATCGAGGTTGATAAATATGGAATACTCCTGATGTACTAAAAGAAATGGCAGAAGTTTTTATGGAGGAATTTGTGATAATTTTTCAAAATTATCTGGGCTCTCTAGATTGGAAGACAGTAAATGAAATGGAATTTTTTTTTTTAAAGGATGTACCCAAAAGGCAGGTAAGTATAGGCCACTTAGCCTAACTTGCTTTTGACTTGAAGTTATCGTTAAAGAAGGAACAGTGAGTTTTCTAGATAGAAATTGTTCTACCAGACAGAGGCAGCATAGATTCAGCACCTGTTTGACAAATTAAGTTTTTAAGGGATATAACAAGCACAGTGGATGGAGGAGAAAGGGTGAATGTTGTAAACTTGAATTTCCAGAAGGTATTTAGAAAACCATATAACCATTTATGGAGCAGATTTGATAAGGTATTGGACCTTACAGACTTATCATAAGGTAAAACAAGATTCTGTTGACACCATGGCTAAGTGAAAAAGCACACAAATGCTGGAGACACTCTGCAGCCTGAAACATTGGTCATGTATCTTCACCTTTGCTAAATATAGGCACTGACTTGCTGAGTTTCTCCAGCATGTGTTTTTTCACCAACTTAAGGGTGAATAGAGTTAGAGGTAATGTATTAACATGGATAGGAGTATGATTTGATCATAAAAGACAGAAAGTTGGGATAAATGAATGTTTCTGGTTGACAATCAATGGTGACTGGAATTCCAGAGGGGTTGGTGCTCGGACTGCAACTGTTCACTGTATACATATGTACTCTAGTTGCAGTGAGAGCCTGCTTGGGCTGATTATTATTTTAAAAATAAAAAAGCAAGCTGCTAAGGGGGGGGGGGGAATTTAAATGTATGTAAAACATGGGGGGGGGGGGGATGGAGTAAATGGATGCCATTTGCCTGAGTAGAGAAACAGGTACATGGATTTTATATTGTGCAAACTGAAATAAAACCAGAAAATGCCAGACCAGGTACTATATGCAGAGAGAGTGCATGAATGTTTCGGGTTGTTTAGATTTCATCAGTTCCTTCATACAAGGATTTTAAAAAAATTCAATTTGGGTGGTGGGGAACTGTCGCTTGCTGTCTGACTGATGGAGGCTGAAACCAACACCATTTAAGTTTACTGGATGAGTACTTGCAGAGCTACATTATGGCTATGGATATAATCAGCTAACAAATAACCTGCACTGTATATATCTGTTTCATCATGACTTTTTTTTTAAAAAAAACCTATAAAACTTGCTGTTGAAGAGCATGTTGCAGGTCTGTCTAGTTATGCATGGAATCTTCCTGTTATTGATAAAGATTAAATCAGTTAACTATCTGGTAGAAATATACACCATGTAGGACTGCGTGTAGTGCACCTATAATTGGTTTACACACATTTATTATTTCAATGAAGAGAAAAGTCGAGCTACAAATATAAATAAACTAAGATGTGCCAGAAAAAATACTTTTTATTAATGAAATATCTGGATGCAAATTTATCAACATTATTTTGTACACCTAAGGTTTTTTTTTTCACATTCATATAAATGCGGAAAACATTTGGAATATAAAGTTGGCCACTGATGCTTTTCAAATAGTTGAAAAATTGGACAAAGTGAATTTAATTCCATGTAATAATATAAATTTATATTAGTTAGATGTTAAGACAAGGAAGACCATCATTAGCTTTATGATAAAGCCTGATTGCCTTGAAACAGCTGATTTTTTTAAAAATCAGTTTCATCCTGTAAGACCATACGTCATAGTGTTCCTAATAATGCTAACCTGATTAGTTTTAACTTTTTGAATAAATATAATTTCTGCCTTTCACACTTTTTGTAAATACTGTAACTGCATAAAATATTCATCATGAAGGGCATAGTTAAATTAATATCTGGAACTAGTACCTGTAATCAGTTTAAACTGCATATAAAGATTTTAATATTGTGTTTCGTGCTTATTTAAATAAGTGTGTCCAGCTTATTAGGGCCACTGTCTTCTCTATGTGATGTTCTTAACTTGTCACTGAAGACTGCTCTGCTACTACTGCTTCAAGGAACTGGAATGGAAAAGCCAGATTCAATATTAGTGGCCAAAATATGCATTCATATTCAAGGAGATGTGCATGTCTTAATTACTGATAAAGTTAAATCTGTCATCTTTCAAATTTCAGAACTGCCCAAAGCTTAAAAGCAAATATGCAAACAATGGATTTACTCAAGTTCATTTGCAGAGGTACCAATGATCTAGTAATAAGAGTAAAACATAATTTTGATTGAATGGTATCTGTGGACTAACCTGTTGCTTAGTGATGCCAAAATAGATCATTTTCATGTTTGATCATTATATCACTTGGATTTAGGGCTGATTATTCTATAGAAACATCTAATTTTGCAAAAAAAAGGAATAATATTTAGATTTTGGTAATGTGTTGGTATTAAAATGAAGATGACATTTTTTCTATTACCATTTCTATTTTAGTTTTTCTTGTACCAAAGTAGATATTGAATCAAGTGAATTGCAGCATATTGATATATAATTAAGCACATTTATGATTGAAGGTGCAACTTGTGAGAATTTGCTGGGTGCCATTCAGTGAATGCTGACAAATTGTAACATGTCAAAACAATAGTTAAGTTTTGACATAAATTACACAACTTTGTGGAACCAATGGGTTGCAGTGATTTTTTGGGTAGTGTTTTGGTATTTTATGGTAATTTCCCATATATTGGGTGTGGGTGTGTGTGGGGGGGGGTGTGTGTGGGGGGGGGTGTGTGTGGGGGGGGGTGTGTGTGGGGGGGGGTGTGTGTGGGGGGGGGTGTGTGTGGGGGGGGGTGTGTGTGGGGGGGGGTGTGTGTGGGGGGGGGTGTGTGGGGGGGGGGGTGGGTGGGGGGGGGGGTGGGTGGGGGTGTGGGGGTGGGTGGGGGTGTGGGGGTGGGTGGGGGTGTGGGGGTGTGTGGGGGGGGGTGGGTGGGGGTGTGTGTGGGGGGGGGTGGGTGGGGGTGTGTAGCACACCCAAAACTGACTCTTGGCTATGTCTTTAGCAAATATGATCTTGATCATAAAATTATGCAACATAGGGAAAATTTGGCCCACAGAGTCTTTTGGACTGTGTTGGATTGTAAACTGCCAAACTGATATTGAATAATAAGCAGAATCAAATGAAAACTATTTTTAGTCATAGAAATTTTTAACACTTCAGAGTTTGAAATGGCTGATTCTGTCCTATCATCTGCATAAACATTCTAAACTGTCATTTTTAGTCTTTTTATCAGAATATTTTGCTATAAAATCTGGTGAAGTTTGCCTTCTGCCCACCACTTAAATGCACTGAAACAAGAATTTTTTAATTTCATGATCACATGGATGTAGATTTCAAAATGATGCTTACCAGAAACAAAGATGCTTCTAAGATGGTAGCTTGTAACTTGTCATGTCATCCAAAGCTCCATAGATTATGGTCAGGCAATGCAAACTAGATCATGGGGTACCTGGCACTTAGTCCTAATAGGGTAAATTTACAATTGTATATAATTTGCTTTGATATTTAAAGTGAGCAAAATAGCAAAACACCTAATCTAATTTTGTTACTTGCCTTTTTAAATTCGAGGGAAATATCAAGTGCAAGGCTGTCATCTTGCATCTTGTCATGCTGTACTCCCAATTTAAAATTATTACAGGTTACCAAATGTTAGTTATTTCTACCAAATTTAGGAATTCCGGCCGTGGTCAATGATACATATTGTCAGTGCTTATGCTGAGAAGTAAAAAAGGGTATCTCAAAGGTGTAGTAAAAACACACTGAAAGGCTGGAAGAACTTGGCCGGTCCATAAAAAGAAAAGGTATATTGCTGACATTCTGGGTTTGAGTCCTTCTTCAACGAATGAGCCAGAAGTAGGAAATCTCAGAATTCAGACCAGCAAAAGGTGCTAATTGGATATAAGAATTTATCATGTTTATGCAAAAGGAAACTGGGAAGGAGTGACAGAGCTGAGGGAAGGCAATGGGGAAGAAGTTGGGGGGGGGGGGTTAAACAAATGCTAGAGAGCTCACACCAAGACACAAGAGCAACTTGTCCGTGAACTACTCTGCAGACGATGCCACTTTAGTTGCCCATTCAGAGCTAGCTCTCCAGTCCTGTTTTGCGGAAACTGCCAAAATGTTTGGCCTGGAAGTCAGCCTGAAGAAAACTGAGGTCCTCCATCAGCCAGCTCCCCACCATGACCACCAGCCCCCCCACCCCCCACATCTCCATCAGGCACACAACTCAAAACAGTCAACCAGTTTACCTACCTCGGCTGCACCATTTCATCTGATGCAAGGATCGACAAAGAGATAGACAACAGACTCGCCAAGGCAAATAGCGCCTTTGGAAGACTACACAAAAGTGTCTGGAAAAACAACCACCTGAAGAAACACACAAAGATCAGCGTGTACAGAGCCGTTGTCATACCCACGCTCCTGTTCGGCTCCGAATCATGGGTCCTCTACCGGCATCACCTACGGCTCCTAGAACGCTTCCATCAGCGCTGTCTCCGCTCCATCCTCAACATTCATTGGAATGACTTCATCACCAACATCGAAGTACTCGAGCTGGCAGAGTCCGCAAGCATCGAATCCATGCTGCTGAAGACCCAACTGCGCTGGGTGGGTCACGTCTCCAGAATGGAGGACCATCGCCTTCCCAAGATCGTGTTATATAGTGAGCTCTCCACTGGCCACCGAGACAGAGGTGCACCAAAGAAGAGGTACAAGGACTGCTTAAAGAAATCTCTTGGTGCCTTCCACATTAACCACCGCCAGTGGGCTGATATCGCCTCCAACCGTGCATCTTGGCGCCTCACAGTTCGGCAGGCAGCAACCTCCTTTGAAGAATACTGCAGAGCCCACCTCACTGACAAAAGAGGAAAAACCCAACACCCAACCCCAACCAACCAATTTCCCTTGCAACCGCTGCAACCATGCCTGCTTGTCCCGCATCGGACTTGTCAGTCACCAACGAGCTTGCAGCAGACAATCTTCGTCCGCGAAGCCAAGCCAAAGAAGAGAGGTTGATATTAATACCATTGGAGGGTGCCTAGTCAGAAGATGAGGTGTTGTTTCTCCAATTTGCAGGTGGTCTCAGTCTGCCAGTGCATGAGACCTTCTGCATTAATCCAAACCTTGCCATCAAACGATCAGACAAGGTTTAGTTGTGGTCGAGGGTGAAATCTCAAAGCTGTAGATTAAAGTTTATAATCAGTCCATGAGAAACAAATACTACTCTGACTAGATGAGATGATTATTCATTTATTGCATTGTTAAATAAACAATAAAGAAACTTTTTTGGATAATGATGTTTGGTTGTCAAAAGGTACAAGTAAAATTTGCGTAATACATAGAAAAGCTAAACCTGTTCCTGTGCTTTCAATAATTTATACAATGCACAAATATGGATCATTAAATGAACACCTACTTCTTGGAGATATTTTATCCTGACACTTTTAAAATTACATGATATGAGTAAGAAAGATATTTTGAGATTGCTGTTGAAAATTAACTGCATGTGTTTTGTGGGCCAACTGTCATCTATTGTTTTGAGTTTAAAAAAAAAAGCTTGGTTGCAAATAGTTGGCCTTTGATTTTATTACTCACAAGTAAATATGATTTGGCTGTGACAGATTATGTTGTGTTTGTATTGTATATGTTTTTGGAAGATAAATTGGGGCAGGTCTTTTTAGTGTAGGTCACATACAAACACTTCAAAACCGATCTCATTTAAAATTCTGAACCACTGCTCAAGCCAGGCAGGGTGGCCCCTGGGGGCCTTTGCAAAAACTTTGGAAGTGCCCAAGAGACTTCACTAATGGATTGTTGTTTTGAAAAGCAACATGAAGGAGATTGGAGGAGTAGTTCGGAGCCATAGGCAGTCTGGAATGCAACTTGCTGTTCTAAGAAGGTTGTGTGGTTTTGCAAGCAGAGAGAGTCAAACAGGCTTTTTCTCAGAGCGGTGGATGCAGTGTCAGCACCAGCAGCAGCTGGGACTGGAACAGGACAAGCTGGAAAGCTTGTGGAAAAACCCCATTTGGAAGATGGGTTGTGAGTGCTTTGTTCAGTCTGGTCAAAGCCATTGTGGCTCATGCAAGAGGAGAGGACTGGCTGCCTAATGTTTCACTTGAAATAAGAAGCAAAAAGGAACTCTGGTGACCTGAAAGAAAAACGTTATCATCTGGAAAAACCTGATGGGGCAAGTTTCTTCAGCAACATGGCTAATTAGAAGGGATCAATTTGTATCCAGGAATAACAAATCTCTCTCTGAAAACTGACAAGAACCTTCCTGAGTGGTAACCATTTACCTTTCAAGCACTAAAGCCAGTTGAACTAAATAAATGTTAAATGTTAAATAGAAGAATTGCCTGCAACCAATAAACTTGGAGGAATGAGAAGTGAGATTGGACTGTGAATCAAATAACTTGTCTGAATGCGCATGCACACATGCTTAGAATGGGGGGGGGGGGGGTTAAGGTAGGTTAAGTTGATAGTAATAACTTAAAGTTTGATCCTGTTTTCATGTTTAAAGATAATTAAAAGTAACTTTTGTTTAAGTAACTTTTTGTCTTGGTAAATATTGCTGCTGAGTTTTGGGGTCCTCAAGGCTTGTAACACTGCCTTTGGTTTAAACATTCAGATGCCTCCACCTTTTGTTAATTGAAACAAATGTTAGTGTTTTTATTGCCTGTATATGTATTGCATACAATGTGAGGTTGTGCTGCATATGTGCATCTCATCAGATGACAATAAACTTGAACTGGACTTGAATTGAGATTTTGGGTCTTGGAACTAATAAGTTGGTGAAGCAGAATGGAAGAGTTGAACTACTATGAAGTTAGTTAAGACTTTTGGGTAAGAGAGGGGTGATGGTCTGGATTGTCTGACCATGAATTTCAAATCTAGAATGGAAATATCTGTTCACTCTATTAAATTTTAGTCTTGAACTAATTTAGAGCAGTAACAATTTCCCTTCTCTTCCTCCCACCCCCCCAATACTAGACCATTGCTGAGGAAACAGTATTTTGTGAATAGTGGTGTATTGCAGGATGACCACATGTCCCCATTACTGGCTTTCCATTGGTCTCACTGGAATGCAGTTTCAATGCACCAGAGACTGATGGAATGCTCAATAAGTCTGATGCAGTTCAATATCAAATATCATGCCGGGGTTTTTTTCAAATATTTCAAATGAAAAATTGTACTTCAGCTCAAAAAAAACCAACTACATTTCTAATATATCAAGGATGCATAGATGGTTGTAGTTGCAATGTGAAAATAATTTCAGTAATAGGTTCATGTTGGCAAACATCAGTGGAGCTGAAGGGCTTGTCAGCTACTGTACTGCATTGATTTCTTTGTCAGAGACAAATGTGCTGAGAGTGGAAGGCAGAAAAAGGCATTCTATTAGAGGCTTCTTTCATGATGGAGTTATCCTGAGTGTGCTTCTGGGACAAAATTTCATCCTGAAAGGATTATTGTACAAGGAGTGATCTCAGTCTGTGCTTCCAGTGCATAGTAGTCATCTAAAAGTCAGAAACCACCAGATGCCTCTTGTAAACTATGTATTGAATGTTTCATTTCTATCTAACACCACTATTGAGTGCATCTACAGAAAACACTGCCGTTGGAAAGCAGCATCAATTGTCAAAGAGCCTCACAGTAAAGAGATATAGGTAACACAAGACTCACCCCACCAGGTTCAGCAACAGCTGCCCCCCCTCCACCATCAGACTCCTCAACTACAACCTCAATCAGGGACTCATTTAAGGACTTGTGCACTTAATTGATTTTTTTTGTTCTCTGTATTGTACAATTTGTTTCCATTCATTGTTTACAGTTCTTTGCATAACCATATAACCATTTACGGAGCGGAAACAGACTGTATATATAATTTTTTGTACACTATCAATTAGTGGTAATTCTGCTGTACCTGCAAGACAAAATAATCTGTTGTATGTGATGTCATGTACTCTGACACTAAATCTGAATTTTACAACCTAAATAAATACTGTGCAGCTGACTGCTACAAAGCTCTGAGATTTATTGAGGCTGGAAAGACTCCTTTCATACAGTTGGAGTTCCCGCCATTTGTTTTATTGGCTGACATCAGCCGCTTGAATAACAATAGTGGCTGGGAACATTCTTGCATGTGAGTACTCTTCTTCCCCAGCCTGTTATTGATCTGTTAGCAGGGCGGCTTGGCCAGTGCCATTTTAGGGCTGCTGGTCTTGTACTGCTCCAGCTTTCAACCGCAATGGTTCGCTGTGTTAAGGGACATGATACAGTGGGTTATGCTCTGTTTACTACCACATGCGCTGCGCGATGTGCCGGCTCAATCTCCCTGGTGGTGGGCCACCACAACTGAATATTTCTTGTGAGATAATAGACAATAGGAGCTGGAGTAGGCCCTTTGGCCCGTCGAGTCAGCACCGCCATTTTACAGATCATGGCTGATCACTACCATCAGTACCCCTTTCCAGCCTTTAATCATATTGTCTGTGGTCAGAATAATAATGTAGGCAACTTTTATGGACAGAGAAGCGGAATTCGTATTGAAATCCTTTAAAACTGGATATGGAGCCTTAATTCCTGGGATGAATTGAGAAATTTAATATGTTTTAAATATTTGATGTTCTATTTGTTCTTTCTCAGTATTTGACAATTTTGATGATTTGTAAATATGCCAATACATAAATTAGAGATTTTTGAATAAAAAGAACACTTAGATTGCATGTATGTACGTTTTGCTTTTGTAGTTTTTTTTAAAATTCAACTATGTAACCCAGTTCTGTCAATCTATTAGAGATGCTTGACATCTATTGTACCCTTTTCTGCTGCTTGATTTTGGAATAAACTGTGTGTTCCCTCTTGATATAATTTTTTTTAAAGGTTTGGGGGGGGGGGGTCTTTTTGGAAATGAATAAGGTACATCTGATTAAAGTAAATGGCATCAGTTTCTGCCTCTTCCATATTACCAACATTTGGACAAAACAATTGTAAAAGTTATTGACACATTTTGGTTGTAGATTCAAAGGCAATAGATATGCTATTTAAGTAGAGAGGACACCTAGTTCTTGGGATAATTGCCTTCCACTGCCCCATATTTCCATCTGTTTCAGAAAGAATGAAGCAATGAGCAGTCTTGAACATGTGTAATTGTGAATAATAAACTTTCTCTAAAATCCAGAGAAATGTGGTTTGTAACCAAGCACTCGCATTTTTTCGTCCTACTTTTTTTTAAGTAAAAGGGGGTGTTGTACATATTGGTCATTTGTACCTCTTCAGATATTATCAGTATGATTATATAATGTGTCTCAGCATAAATCCTGGACCACTTCTGCTAATTGCTTGTTGGAAACATCTTGTAGCTTTTAAGTGACTGCCATTGAATAAAGGATGCCAGGATCGATAACACAAAGGAAACAAGTATTCTTAACAAAGATATTATTGCAATTGCCCACACTCAAATAACATGAGAGCCTTGTAATAATTCAAGTTATAAAATACTGTCAAACATCTGGCCTCCACTGGAGAGGAAGAAGGAAAAGCTGGTCACATGAATGTGTCAGTTACTTGATAATTGTTCAAAAGTTGTCGTGTATCTAAAATTAGTATTCTATACAATACATAAACTTTTTCAAGATGTCCCACAATACTGCCATAAAGAAGACTCGTCATTAAGCTGGCTTTGCTTGTTTACACTGAACCAAACAATGCCAGTATAATGCTGCCCCAGTGTGTCATTTTACAAAGCATGCTGGCATTCTGGAAGCAAAAGAGGTGTGACGTGTAACACAACAGCATCGGTGTCAAGTGATAGATTGTCCTTTTAACACAGATGTCAATTTGGTACTGTTTCAACGTCCACTGCCAGCTTAAAGGTAGGACTACAATGAATCTTCCCCCCCCCCCCCCCATTCCATGTTTGTACCTTTTTATGCAGAACAGCGGCATAATATTCTTGCCTTGGAGGCTGTGCAAAAGAGGCTAATGTTTTACATCAATTCTGTTTTAAGGCTTAAACTGTATTAGTGTAAAATACAGCAAAATAAATGGACTGTATTCACTCACACACAAAATGCCAAATCTTCAGAGGATGTTGCTCATCAGCCTGCAACAACACTGCCCTTGTGTATATTTTTTTTAATGCAAATGAACTGAAAATGTATTTTTACACTTATTTTGCATCACACTTGAAATCAAATTTTGTGTTTGATCTTATTTTTGTACAAATAAAATCTTGTGTAGTCTATTCAATAACTTGTGGAATTGATTCATATTTTTACTTTTTATTGCCAATTGCATGAGAATTCCAGATGAATAAATACCAGATAAACATGAGTTCACTGTCAATAGTTTGAAATTTGTGGTCTTTGGGAATTTGGGAATTTAAAAAATATATATATAGCAGCTTGTGTCATCAAAAATCTAGTACATTCTGCATAGTATGAAGTCCAAGCACCATGAACAAGTCATCACTTGCCAGAATAAAGTTTGAGTTCTGATAGAAGTCATTAACACTTCAGAGATTTGTGGTGTAGTTTAAGCATCTAATGACTACCTTAATGTACCTTTGTATCTACTTTAGTTTTTTTCCTCCTCCTCCTGCTGTCACCATCCAATAAATTTCAAGGGAATAGAAATATTGGTTTTAACACTTCCCCAGGCACCCCCCCTCCTCAATCTAAAAAGGGCCAAGTGTAGAGTTTAGAAAGAAAGCTCAGTCAATCAAATATGGACTGCATCTGTCTATATGTATGATGGAGATCATTTCCCCCATGTGCAAACTTGAGTTTCACATAAATAATTCCCTTTTTTACATCTAGAATGTTGAGGGGGCCCTTAAGATTTGTGAAAATGATTTTGTTATATAGTGTGGTAAGTTCAATCCAACAAGAGTGACAGTAAGTAAGGATGTGTAAATTAAGAATTCACAAAAATAATCCAGTAAAAGGAAGAGAATTAAAGGATAGTTGCATAATTATGTGATCATAGTTTCCTTTCAAAAGTAAAATCTGTTTTACACATGTTTGGACAGTTCTGGGATAAGCTGGGAGAGGCAAGAGTAAAAACAAATCCATAAACCAGAATTGAAAATGGGAAGCCATATTATCAATTAGTTGTGTCTTGTTGTTCATGTCTGCTGAATGAAATAACTTTTTTTTGTCTTAAGTGTTTAACTCAAGCCCCTTTCACACTTGCCAGTGATCCCAGGAATCGAACGCCAATCGGCTTTTAAAGTGGCAAGAGGGAAAGCAAAATCTGCTCAATGCCATTGTCAAATGACATTATCTCATGCTGAGGATTGCAGGCGTTGACCCCAGTACAATCCCTGGTGTCTGCAGATGCCGGCATTGAAATTAGGCAAGTGTGAAATGGGAAATTGTACTGCAGGCACTTCCTATTAAAGAGAGAACCGACCAAACACCGGGGATAAACCCTTGCAAGTGTCAAAGCATTCAGTGTCCCAGTTAGGAGTGGTCTAGTGTGAAAGGCCAAACCCCCCCCCCCCATTCCAATCCTGGGACACTGAATGGCCTATTTACTGGGATGCAAGTGTGAAAGGGGCTTCAGACTCTCAATATTGGTAACTAAATTTGGAACAGAATAAGTTGTAATAGGGAAACACAACACATACAACTTGGAAGGAAAAAGAACATTTTGGAAGATCAGCAATCATAGCAAAAACAATTGGTGTGTGCTTGACAGGCAGAACAATGGCCATCTTATTGACAAAAATTTTTTTTAAATTCTGACAGGTGTAGGAGCCTTTCCAAAATATGGAAATTATCTTACATACTTGAGTTTTAACAAATGAAATAGAAGACCCTTTTCCTTGTACCAGAAATTAATGGGGAATTAACCAGTTCAGAGTCCAGTGGAAAAGGAAAGCAATCACCACACCGGCATCAAATCACTTTGGGGATTGATGGTCTCTACCCCGACTCGTACCCCTGGCATCAGCTGACTCCAGTGTGCTGATTAAACCAGTGGAAAAAGGACAATTTCCATCCATTTCATTCAAAGGTAGACTTTTCAATCCCCGAGGATGAGTTGTATTCAGTGGAAAAGCAGTCAGAGTTCTGGTTAAAGGTGGCCCAGTGGAAACAGCACAAACGACTTCCTATCCTTGCACACTGCATAGCCAATTATCTGGGATGCCAGTGGAAAAAGGGCTTTAGATCAATATGGTTAGTAGATGATTAATAAATCACATTTGACACTCGTTGGTTTGTCAAGATTTCTAAAATAGAGCAACACTAGTAACCTATTTATTTTCCTGAGGAAATTTTTAAAAAATATATTTAATACAGGTTTGACTATTTCCTGGCATTTTGTATTGTTTTTAACATAATCGACTTCTTGATTCTACATGAGATTACAGAACTGTTGTTACAAAGGATGCATTTATTGTGTCACAGATGAATCATAATTATTACTAATTCTGTTGATTGCTGCTCTGTCATAATCTGCAGAAAACTATTGCCCTTTAAAAAAAAACCTCCCAGAGATAATGTAGGGCTTTTGTTAAGAGAATAGAGGAATTGAAGTGAGTCCTAAATTTAAGAGAGGACTTCAAAAATTATCAAAATTCTGCAATGTTTTGCTTGTGAAAATTTGACCAGAGCTTAATTTTATCATAGTACAGATTCTATTCAGACCACTGAATCTTTCTTCAAAGAAAAATTTGTTTAGTGCCTCTCCCAGGATAAAGTAGCTTCAAATTCCATTATATTTATTCTTGTGTTGTCTGTGAAATGATGATCCATGTAATGTTGATGCTTTATGACAGTTCTTGCATTTTATGATAAATAAGATACTGGGTTAAAGTCTAGATTGATCAGAAATTAAATGGCATGAATACAAATTCTCTTAGTTAAACCTTCTGTTAACCACAAGGATTAATGCAATACGTTGTTGTGATCCATCATTCACAAAAATTCTCATGTAATAATTCACTGTTCTATGACAAGTGAATGATTTCCACCTGCCAAATCTTTTTTCAATAACTCGAAAGTGAATAAAATCTACCATTTAAAATTTTTAATCTGAATCAGTATATCCACATAGGTCGAAAGAACTGCCTTCCAATGGTAAAGGCTGAATAAGTTGTTGATTGTACAACACCAATTTTACAAACCAATCTTGGCAGATCCTTTCCAGGAAATCAGATTGATTTTTGCTAGATTTTCTTAGAAAGCTTTATTTTTAAATTGCTTCTTTGAGTCAGCTTCTATTTATTCAGATACATTAAATTGTACCTTTTACTTGTTTAAATTGCTGCAAAGAGAACCAAAACACGTTCTTTAATCATCACTGCTGCCACACTGTGATGGTTACATGCTGAGGATGAACGTTGTTGATGTGATGAACGTTGTTGATGTAAGCTCATGGAAACTTTGACTGGAAGTAACAATTTAAGATGTGACTCTTGTCTGAATCATTCCAAGGGTCTAGACTCCAAAACCTGATCCAGAATGATAATTGGTTAGGTTAAACATTAATACAAATTGAAACGTGTGGATTAAGTGGAAATGATGACTCATTGTTCAATGGCAACTATTGTAGATTGTAATGTTACGGCACTGAAATAAAGATTTGTCCCAACAATTTAAATGAATACCATCTTTAGGAAGAAATGCACTGAAACATGCATATCTGAATCTGGCTACAATGACGTAAGTATCTGTGGTTACGTGCGTAAAATTTTTGAAATAAAGCTTGGTTCATAATTGCAAATATGTTGCATTGTAGAATAATTACAATGTTCGCTTCAATAAGATTTTTTTAAAAATCTGAAAACAAAGATACTTGTGATATTCCTTTCGGGTATCAACTAAACAAGTGATGTTTTGCCCACTTTGCATTAAATTCTTAAGGTTGATCACTTGCCTGCATTGCATTTGTTGATTAAATGATTAATATTAATGATCACTAATTGACTGGCATGATGGATACTTCCAATGGGAATTGGAAGTGTACAATTTCTTATGCCTTGTATTCGGAACAGAAAACCAATTCACTTTCAAAGTTTTTTTTTTGGCTTGAATGAATAGGAGGTATGGGATTTATAAAATGAAAGCACAGGAAATCAGAATAGGTATGTCATTTTTTTTGTCTTTTGTATTGACAAAAGTTGAATTTGGGTTGGTCATATTTTTCTCACTGTGTAGGAGTTGGCTTTGAAAAGCATCGAATAAGTTTAAATGAGCTAAAGGCTACTTCTTGGTTTACCAATTGGCATACTTTAAAATACAGGCACTTTTATTTGCATTGTGAATTTAATTTTTACTGCTATTTTTCAGGGACGAAAAGTGAGTTCCTGGTGTGTCATTATTCATTCGGATCTCATCAAAATCAATAGAGGAAGGAAGAAACTGAAGTGGATAATCATGCTTGCAATTTAGATACACGCATAGGCACTTGTGAACTTTATTTTGAAATGGCAGCGTATTCAGTAGACGGTTTGATATTGAAGACAAAACTGATTTCATTGAGTTTAAATATATGACCTAAAATACAGCAGACATTGAAATACCTGAAAAGAAGTATCTGAACATGTAACATCTATTTTGAGAATTTTAAGTTGAGAATGCCATCTTTAAGTGCCTATTTGTAACAAATGATCAGTAAAGATAAAGTAATATATTACTCAAACAGTGTCAAAGGCTGCTTGCAACCACTGCTGCTACAAAAGATTGAAAGATATTTGGTTAAATTAATCATATAGCAATTACAGCACAGAAACAGGCCAATTTGGCCCTTCTAGTCTGCACTGATCCAAGTACCCTCCTCTAATCCCACTTACCAGCACTCTGCCCATATCCCTCCATCCCCCTCCCATCCATATACGTACCCAACTCTGATTTAAATGACAAAATTGACCCTGCCTCCACCATCTTTCCCGGAAGCCCATTCCAAACAGTAACCACTCTCTGAGTAAAGAAGTTCCCCCTCATGTTACTCCTAAACCTTTGCCCATCAACTCTCAACCCATAACCTCTTGTATTCATCTCTCCTTCTCTCAATGAGAAAAGCCTTTCCACATCAACTCTGTCTATCCCTCTCATTATCTTAAACACCTCTATCAAATCCCCTCTCAGCCTTCTACGTTGTATTAGGAAACTTAAGTTCTCACTGTGCTGAAAAGGAATCTTACTAAATGAACCTAAGCAGAACTCGCCAAGTATATCTGAATATGCTTGCAAATTGTTGAAGGGGAAGGGTTACAGAGTATTTTAATGGCAGTATTTAGTGTTATTTCATAATTTGAAGTATGAAACTGTTATTAAAATATTTAATGTTAACCTGGAAATCTGTTCAAGGTATTGCTCTGCACAGATACATCATCTGCAGAAGATAAGTTTTAGTTGGTTAAGAGTAGACTTTATTTTGAAATGGCAGAGTATTCAGTAGACGGTTTGATATTGAAGACAAAACTGATTTCATTGAGTTTAAATATATGACCTAAAATACAGCAGACATTGAAATACCTGAAAAGAAGTACCAAAGAGATACAATTGCATTATTGTCAGGATGAGTACAGCAAAAGCTTTATATCAGAAAATGTGCAAATTGAATGCATTTGCAAAGTTTGTGGGACCAGATGACATCCTGGTTGTGGTAAAGAATCAATAGGTAACATGTCACTGCCCAAGCTGTTCCAATATCACTGAGTCTGTCTCTTCATCAATAGGGTGACAGATTAAGCAGCACTTTCTGTCCAATAAACTGTTCACTTATACCCAATTTAGCAAACTTCACTACGGCCTTGAATTGCAGAGGTGAGGTAGAAATGACCGCCCTTGATGTCAAAGAAATCCTGACTGATGAGCCCTGGCAAAACTGAAGTCAATGGGCTTGAACAGGAAAATACACAATAATTTGGAGAAGTGTTTTAACAAAAAAAGGGTCAGACTTTCACTGTCGGAGTTTCTTGGGGCAATGTATGAGGTCTAACACCTCGAGCTGCTTCATCAATGACTAATCTTCCTTTGCAAGCACAGAAGTAGGAATTCCTTGCTGATGATGGCATCATTATTAAATTCCGTTTGTAAACTCTGCCCGACTTCCTGTAAGAAGCAAATGCAAGGGCTTCATGCACATGGAAACACCACCACCTGCAGGCTATCCAAGAAGTCACAGATGATCTGACTTGTAAATGTATTGCTGATCCTTCAACACCACTGGTTTTAAATCTGAAATTCTACCCATCAAAGAGCAAGAGGGCTGCAGTGATCGCAGAAAATTATTCAAAACCACCAATTAATGCAGATCAATATATACTGGCCTTGCCTGCAGTGGCCATATTCTGAAAAAAAAAATCTTTAAAATGGTTGAACATTGAATGAATTTGACAATGAAACTGAAGTGATTCCTTTTGTCAGGAACACCACCTACACTTTGGGAAAATAAGAACCTCCATATGGTATTACAGCAAAAAAAACCCCCAGGGTTTCAAGTGAGCAAATCATGAAAAAAAAAGTGTCTGAAAGCAAAAATAAAAATGATGCAATTCTGAAACAAAAACTGAATGCTGGAAATATTCAGCAAATCGGTAGTATCTTTGGAAAACCAAGAATATTGCCTCTGTATTTTTGTCAGAACTGAGAAAGGATGTTTTAAACTGGGGTAGGAGAAGGATAGAATGCACTGTGATAAATTGGAAACCGAATGGTAAATGGGGTTTTTGTGCTGAATTGGAGAATGTGACGAGACTTGACTGTCAGGTAAACTGGTTGGGAATTTGTCAAATTGGATTTATCAAATGATTGCTGGACTTCTATGGGACACTATTTGGTCACGATCAGAAGATTGCATCATTTCTTCTCTAATACGAAAAGAAATACTGAAGAATACCAAAATAACACTTACAAAGATGGTACTAGAACTGAGAAGTTGGGGCAATTATCAGCATTGTCTTCAAAGAATAATGCCACATTTTTTTTCCTGCCTAGTGAAGGAAGGTTGAACAAGCAAGGGCTTTTCTGTTTGGAGCAAGAGAGGATGAGAGGTAACTTAATAAAGATGTACAGGATTATGAGAAACAATGGATAGAGTGGAGCCTTTTCCCAGCATGACAACAACAGAGGATGCCTGTTTAAGCTTAGTGGAGGAAAGTTTAAGGGAAACATCAGAAGTAGTTCTTACACAGTAGCTGCCTCAAGTTTGGATGCAGTGATATTGAGGAAAGGGAGAGTGTTGCGAGAGATGGATCCAAGTGAATTTGTGGTTGGGGTCAAAGTTGGTAGCAAAGTGGATGAAGTTGATGAGCTCCTCATGGGTACATGAGGTAGCATCAAAGTAGTCATTGATGTAGTGGATATGGCCATGTAGCCAACAAAAAGGCAGCATAGCTGGGGCCCATACGGGTACCCCATGGCTACCCCTTTAACCTGGAGAAGTGGGAAGTCAAAGGAGGTTATTGAGGGTGAGGACATTCTGCCAGCCAGAGGAGGGTGGTGGTGGAGAGGGACTGGTTGGTTCTAATTTCCAGAAAGAAATGGAGGGCTTTGAGGCCTTCAGTATGGGGGATGGAGGTGCATAGGGATTGAATGTCCATGGTAAACAGGAGGTAATAGGAGTTCAGGGAACTGGAAGTTGTTGTCGTGATGGAGAGTGTGTGAAATGTCTTGGATGTAGGTGGGGAGGGACTGGACCGGGGAACAAAACAGTCAAGATAAGCAGAGACCAATTTGGTGGAGCAGGAGCATGTGGACATGATGGATCTGCCAGGATAATTGGGTTTGTGGATTCAAATTGGCTGCAGATACTTATGTCTGCAGATTGATCATGTTTCCAAACAGAAGATGGTGACATCATCCATCTACAGAGATGCCATGACCCAAGTGCCTCCACTTCTCTTATGCCATCTACCTTCCTGATGGATTCAGCAAAGGGCTCCATGCAGCATACAAATAAGACTGGAGACACCAGTTGACCCTGCCTGACTCCAGATTTGATGAGGAAGCTATTTTTTCCACCTGTTGAATGGACTACACTATGGATGTCAGTATAGAACAGTTTGATTCACTTCTATATTCCCTCTCCAAAGCTCCTTTGAAGAGTACATCCATTATGTACTTGTGCAATATCTGGTCAAGCCTTCCGGTCTAAACTGATCAAGCAGGTGTCTACCCCACCTATCCTGCACATAGAAGATGGTATCTCTGAGCACCACGAGGCCTGGAATTGTGCAGGTTTGATCTGGGTGAATCACCTGCCCCAGGGCAGATTTGACCTTCTATGGTCTGGAGTTGTACTGTTTTGTCAGTGTTGGGTGCTATTGGTAGCCCAATAATGATGCAGACAGAAGACTGCAGAGAACAATAGGCTTTATTAAGCACGAGACTGCTGGCCCTGGTCTTGGCTAGGAAAATGAGCGGGAAGGAGAGGGGACTCGACCTTTATGGCCAGGGGTCACATGGGAAGGATCAAGGGAGGAGCTAAAGTAGGGAGACCCCCCGGAAGGCGGGCCAGCCAGTACATGCAGCCATATCACCAGTCAGGTTGTTTATGTTCAATCAGGTGACAATAATATTAACTTGACGTATGCACTTTAAACATATGGGTCACTTTTTTTTTTAAAGGATCATTCAAAATCCAAAAGAATATCTAAATAGGATTTATTTTTTTAAATAAAGGTGTAGCTGAAAGTGCATGGGTGGATTACTTATCAAAGATATTCATTCTGGCCTGGCTTCATGTAGAATGTATGTGTAGAGCATGCAAATATTTTGCTTTCCTGACTTGCTTTGATTAATCTTGTCATTGCTTTTATTCAAAGGACAAATGGTTGTTCTGGTGTAGTCAGCAATAATCGCTCCACACTTAAATAAGATAATATGGTTCCTTGGGTATTATGATAAATTATACCTGTTGTAGTTGATAGTAGGCAATAACATTAACAAGAGTAACAGTGTAATATTCCAATTGAATAAGCAGTACTTCATTTTAATAATTTTATCTCATGAAAGATTTTAAAGTTATATTTTAACATTGGCCTAACTACATTAGGGTATAAAGGGTGAATAGTCACTGTTATGTACCTTGAACAACTTTATTTTTGACTGAAGACAGGACTGAATCTACTGTGGGGATTTGACAGCTTCTAGAAGCTGTAATAGTGCTGGGGCTACTGCTAGGGAACTTTGATAGCTGTCAAACCACAGGAACAACACACTAGAAGTCTGGGTTCGCAGGAGAGTGAGCCTGCCACTATTAACCTCTCCCCACCAATGGGGAGAGCTGGAGGCAAGCACTAGGCAGTTTAAAAAGGCCAGAGTTAGTCAGTGGATTGGACTGCAATCAGTCAGTCGATCTGACTGTGAGTGTTCACCTGACAGCTTCAGCAAGCCAGACACTTGAGTTGCTTTGTCCATGGAGCCAGAACTGTTGTCCTGATACCTAAAGTTTGTATGGGACTGGCCAGTGCCTCTCCCATCCCCTTTGAAGAGGAGGACTTTGTGTGACCAGAGTCTCAGGACCACTCAAGCCAGGGTGTCCAAAGGACTTGAGAGAGAAAAGGTCACTTGGTAATGCTAAGGAGGGCTTCAGAGGCATGAACCTTGTGTGGTGACTAGGTCGCTGTGAAAATTCCTGAGTGAAGGAAGGAAAGGTGGTTGTTCCCACCTTTGAAACTTAAAGCAAGTTTCATATTGTGAGTTTAAAGGGACCACAGTCATCTGGATACAGCCTCAAACCGAAAGATCAGTGGACAAGGAAACCAATAATCCCAAGCCTGGACACCAGATCTGTGAGCTGTTTCTTCTTGACTGACTTGGGGGTTTTGTTTTGGAAATTACTGAATTTTTGAGGGTATTCTGTCATGGTGTGTGTTCCACCCCCCTCCCCCCCACCCCCCAAACTTGCGCTGTATAATAATCTGCTGTTCATATAGAATTACCATTAAGGCTTGTGTTCAGGTGTTAAGTTTATTGGGTTAATTCTGTTAGTTTGTTAATAAACTTTGTGTTCAACTTAACCCATTCGTTTATGCATCTCTCAATTGCCACTGGGGAGCTTAACAACTAGCACAAATGTATTAAGCATTCTCATGACCACAGTTATGCAATAATTATACTAACAATTTTTACAGTTGCTCTTCAAATCTGGCATTCCCAAATCCTACTCCCCACTCTCCTTCAACAGTGGCAGAGTGAGTGGAGCTGCTGCCTTACAATTTAGGAAACTTGTGTTAATTCTCAGCTCAGGTGCTGATTGTGTGGTTTTTGCCCATTCTCCTGAGGGTGCCCCAGTTTCCGTCCAATATCCTGAAAATTCAGGTTATTTAGTCATGTAAATTACACTTGTGAGTTGGTGAGTGATGGGTTGAAATAAAATTGGTGGTTGTTGATTGGTTTGGATACAGAGGGTGGAGGGACTGTTTCTGTGCTTTATTAATCTTTCTGCCTCTTTTTCACCTTTAGGATGCTCTACAATATCTACCTTTTAGTCATCTGATATCCCTTTACATAGGATAGAATTCAATTTGTTTGATAATTAGTCCTGTAAAACTTCTTGCTAATTCCTGCACAAGCTCTTGCATACAAGTTGTTGAAATAGAGAAAACAAGATTGTACTTGAGTACGTAATTATATTAGATGACGTCATCATGGGTTTAATTGCTTACAAACACAAATAACTAAGGCTTAATAAATATTTTTGAGCATCAGAATTGGGAAAACAAACTCATCATTGATTTTGTGATGTTGATTGTGGTGGATTTCAATATTCAAAGCCTTGAAGTTGATTGCAACTTCAGCATCTTTAACATCTTCCTCCTCTTACTGAGGTGCTCTGCATCACATCGTTGATGTTCATCTGCTCTGCCAGGATGCAAAAGCCTTTAATTTTGCTGCTTCAAACCTGTTTTCAATCCATTTCTCTTAGTTTTGCTAAATATTTCCTGTCAAATCGTATTATATAGTGGCTATTCAATTTTAAAAAGCTTAGTTTATATCTTTCCTTTAGAAAGAAGCCCCCAAACATTATATTTAAGAGGAGAGGGCTGGTTGCCAAAACGTCAGTAATATCTTTTTCTCCTTTGGATGCCCCAAGACCTGCTGAGTTCTTCTAGCATTTCTTTTTGTAATTAATTTGGAGATTGTAAGTAGAAAATGAATTTGACTGGAGAAATCGGATAATTTGCAAAAAAAGTGATGTTCACCCCCCCCCCCACCTCTGTAAAAGTCTTGAATAATTGATTTTTAACCTATGTACATCAATTTCACAATGTCCCAAAGCAAGGCAAGCACTTGAACTGTAGTCACTCTCGTAAAGTAGAAACTATGACATCTGCACTATACAAATAATAACTTAATTTTTTTTGGCTACAGTGGATTGAGGGATTAAAAGAATGGCCAGAACACAGATTTAACTTCCTTATTTTTCACAATATCTGTGAATATTTGAATGCATTTGAAAGATGGCACTCCAAAGGTGCTACACTCCCTAAGTAATACACTGATCTATCATCCTGGATTGATGTGGAGAAATCACTGGAGTGTCAATTGAACTGAGAACCTTGTGACTTAAATTCAACTAGTCAAAAGTATTAACTGAAATTATTATAAGATGGATGTGCTGAACAAGCAGGAAGAAATGATGTAGAGTGGGAGGTTTGTCTGAATCTCAAGTATTCAGGACTATTTGCTTGTTTATGAAGGTGAACCAATAGTTGACAGTTGGGAAAACAACAAGTAACATGCCACAGTGTCAGTCGATTTGTGTGGATTTTTTCCTGTTATAGTTTCTATTTTAGTTTAGTTCGATTTTAGTTCTTTAATTTTGCTTTTTTTTTAAAAGAGTGGGTGGAAAAACATTCCAGTAGAGTGGGCTTTCTCAAGCAGGTTAGAATGTCTTGTGACTAACAATTTGCAAATTACACTCCCCTGCTTGAGAAAATATCAAAAGTATGATTTTACCTGCAACTAACAGTTTTTTTAAATCATCAGTTATGATTGAAATGGTAGCTTAAGTGAGAAACCAATGGGACTGCCGTGCCACTGAAGAAATTTTCAGCCATAAATCTCAGGTGATGCTCTAGTATGTAATGAGGGAGTGCTACACTATCATGAATGCTCTTTGAGATAAAATGCTAAACGATAGCCTGTTTGTTCTCACATTTGCACAGATCAAAAGATTAATTTCATTCCCAGTGTCCATGCCAATATTTTTCTTCAATCAAAGTAAGGGGACATCATTATGATACTTTGTGTATGTGATAGAGAATTTGTCATGTACACAAGATACAGATGCACCAAAATTCTTTGTTGCTGCAACCATACAGATATGCAAGACACATCAACTACAATGGTATGGATTAAATTACCACAATATTCCAAGATAGAAAAAGAGATAACTATAAATCAATAATCGCAATGATATTCCAATAATGCAGACAGATTTTTGGTGGTCCCAGAGTCTTTTCTGGTTCGGGTTCAGGTAGTACAGAGAGTTTAAAGAGCATTATAGTTGTTGGAATTTAAAAAAAAAATCTAGAGGTGTTGAACTTCAGAGTTTTGTACCTTCTGCCTGAAAGGAGGAGGGGGTGAGAGAGAGAGAGGAGATTGTGACCAGGGTGAAGGGGGTCCTTTGATGCTGATTACCCAAATTATCCATCTTAAGAGAGAGGCCTTTACTTTTGAACTCTATTTCTGAATATACTTTCTTTTGCTATGCTTTAATCAGTTGTTGCTGTCAGGAGATTTTGGCCCTGGATGATTGGAACCATTACGGTCAACTCTGATTATCCAAAATCCTCATTTAATCTGAATTTTTTTCCGGAGCTGAACTGACCAAGGACCTCAGACCCCAGCGGCAGCAGCAGGGGACCTCTGGCTCCTGGGCAAAAAAAAAAGACATTTATCTGAAATAGGCCCTGACCATTTTGGATATTCAGAGTTGTACTGCATTTTCTTCCTCACTCCGTTTCACACGAAAAAATACAACAAGTTCTGCTTGGGTATTGATTCAGCATTACTGCACCACATGTTATACTGATCCGTCATGAACAGTGAATGAATAGCGTTTCTTTGGTTATCACCTTTTCACTTTTCAATTCTTGTTTGTGAACTTTTATATTTGTTTACTTGCTTCAAAACATTTATTTTTGTTTTCACCTGCAATGTGCAAAATTCTATTCACCCTTAGAATAATGGCACATGACTCACAAACTCAAGTCCAAACACTATTTCCACTGATCGGGTCCTGGCAATTTGTTTCCATGGAATTCCATTCGACATTTGTTTACATTTCTTCTCCCAACTCTTTCATTGAGGCTTTGTTTGGAACTTTACAAAGCTTGAAATGTCTATTCACAATATGCATCAGTCTAAGGTTCTCTTGTAGCCTGAAAGTCTTCCATATATTGAGAGGATCGTGAAAATGAAGACCTTGTTAACTCACATTTAAATAGAGTGGAGTAGGGTAGTCTAATTGGTCCCCCAACCCTGTTCCACCATTTAAATATGAATGTGGCTGGTCCAAACATGGCCTCAATCTCACTTTTCAGCTGAGACTGACAGGGCATTTAACTCCCTGTCAAGCTTTGTCTTGAATAAATAGTTTTGATTCCAACTCCACAGTTCCTGGCCTAGAGAATTCTAAAGATTTACAAGCCACAGAAATAGTTCCACATCTCCATCCTAAATGAAACTATTCCTTCTTCTCTTGGAAAACCCCATGAGAGGATATATCATCCAGTATCTTCCTTGTGCCTTAACTCCCACTTGTTCTATACGAATGGTTTTCAAATTTTTTTTGCCCCACTCACCTACCACTTGAAGTAATCCCTGTGCCAGAGGTGCTCTGTGATTAGTAAGGGATTGTTTAAGATGGTATGTGAATGGAATGGGAAAGTTGAGAACTACTGCTCCAGACCGAATTGTTACTGAAATATTTTGCTTGAGAAGAATGGTCACTGGCCCATTTTCTTTGAAGTTGATATTTGTGTCACTGGCATAACAAGCTTTCCAAAAGGCACCAGTTGCACCAATGTAACAAGTACTAAATACAGCCTGAATGTGGTGTATATATACATCTGCATGCTTAATAAAACTATTTCAAATGTTCTAATTTTAAATAGGTAAATTTAAATTCAGGTAAAATTTGTAAATCGAATTGCTCCATCAAAATGCATCCAAGATTCACCCAACTGGCAGAGAACTACTTGGTAGACTTTGTAAAATGTGCATTTTCTTGAAACAAAGTGGGAAAATTATTTTGAACAAGGTGTGAGAATTAAGATTTTTAAGTTTTGAAGAGCTAACAAAAAAAAATCAACAAACATCTAAATGAGTTGTCCACACAGAACAAACATAGAAAAAAGGGTAATAATGCTTTTTGGTGTCTGTAAATGATTAGTTTTTATTTAAATTAAAAACACTGAAAACGGGTGGGTTGACAGTGCACAATATATCACTTCCTAGTTTTAAAACCTATCCAGAAGATCTGATTGCATCAAATATAGTTAGAGTGCATATTTTCCAAATCAATATGGATCAAAGATTTCCTCCATTATACCTCCAATTCAGTTCATTGCAACATCATGCTCAAAATCCTGACCTGCATTGCCAACCAAAGGGTTAATTATGCATTCAAATTCCCAACAGCTGTGTCACAGCCATTCATCAAAGTAAAAATTAACAATGCCTATGAAACACATTTATTGTGATAATTCTATTATTAATTAGGACAAAAGAGAAATAATGGAGGTCAATAAGTTGCTAGAAATTAATTGTAGATCTTAAATTAGTTTGTGTCATCTCAATTAATAGAAAATATATGGTAAAGTTAGTAAAACATTTAATCAGTTACGTTTTTGAAAACTTTTCTCACATTTTCAAATGTTTCTTTTTTTTGCTTGAAGGGTGAAGAAACCGATCAGATCTTTTTAACCCATGGCATATCCTCAGAGCTGTTGAAAAGTTATAATAATTATTTCACTCAAATGAACTTTAAACTGCATTATCATAATTGTAAGACAACAAACAAGAATTAGGATGGCAGAGCATATTGATATTTTACCCACGATTTAAACTTCAAGTCCACACATTAACAATTACCATTTCTGGCTACAATTAAAAAAATCTGACAAAGAGCTGAAACAAGATAAAGTGAAATTAGGCAAAGTTTTATAAGTAAAGGAGCAAGATATTCCTCTTGTGCATGTGAAATTCACATCAGTAGAACACTCAATGAGATTGGTGCAGATTTTTTTTTTGTTGAAAAAACAGTCTGAACTTTATTTAACCTGAGGTCAGTGTTCAATTATTTATTTCAAACTGAGATACTAATAAACTCTGCATGTAAAAGGTGCAAAAAGAAAACATTGACAGTTGGGTAAGGCACTTGCTCTGGTTGTCAAAGGTGTCAAGCACATTGAATACTTCTGAGCATTTCTAACATCAGAAACATTTGAAAATGAATACAATCTATTGAAAACTGTTCAAATAAGACTTCAAAACTTGAATCAAATGCAAAATTATTTGTACAAATTTGAATAATTAAAAATCTTTTTGGCAGATATTTTGGGTTGGAGAGGAATAGGAATGAAGGAAATGGGCGAGGAAAATGCCCCTGTATTAAGGCTCTGCTGTCGCAAGTTGTTTAAGTGAAACTCCGTCAAAAATTGTTACATTTGGTCATGAGAAATTGAATGGAAGAGATGTCTTACTAAGACTAAATTGGGAATAAATAAATAAATTTAAATGATAAATTTAGACATGGAGCACAGTAACAGGTCCTTTTGACTCATGCTGCCCAATTGACCTGCACTTGCAGTACATTTTGAAGGGTGGGAGAAAACCCACAGAGTCACAGGAAGAATGTACAAACTCCTTGCAGACAGTGCCGGATTTGAACTCCAATCGCTAATCACGAAACATAACTGTACTATTGGGGTGGCACAGTTAGCAATCTTTGAAGTTTAGAAGAATGAGGTTGACAATATTTAAACATTTATGATCTTCAAGGGGCTTGAAGGGGTAGTTGTTGGTAAGTTTCCACCAGTTGGAGAGTATAAAACTAGGGGACATGACTACAGGATGCGGAGCTGGTCATTTAAACGGAGGTTGCCTGAATATTTTTTTTTCTTGAAGGGATGTGAATTTATGGAATTTTCTACCCTGGTGGTTGGTGGACACTGAATCATTAGTTTGAGTTAAAGTGGAGGAGGAACAGAGGGGTCTAGGAAAGTGGCAAAGAAGAGAAGTTGAAGCTAGCATAGATCAGCCAAGATTATATTCTATGGTGGAGCAGGGGCCAAGTTTAATGGACTACTCGTGCTCTGATTTTCTTGCATGTTCATTTACTGAGCCAAAACCTAGTTGGCACAATTACCAATTTCACCTCGTACAATTTCAAAATCTTTTCATATGGGAATTCCAAAGTTGTTGACAGTTTTGCTGGGTGATGCATGGGGTGGGGGATTGTTGATATTTCTCCACAAAGTTTGGACCTTTGTCCGATGTAACCTGAAATTATGATGATCAATGTACAGAATTTTCATGTTCTACTAAGGGAATATTGCAAGACATGAAATCCAAATTTAACATTAATACTCCAATATGCCTTTACAGTTAACCCTCTATGGAGGTATTATGTGGAAAATGAACAGCTAAAGACTATCAATACTTTAGAAAAAGGACAGAAGTTATTTATTTATTTTAAAAAAATCTATTTCCAGAAGATAACAAAAGAATTATCAAAATCTCATATTCAAAGACATACCGAGCTTCTTCCTTCGATATTGTCTTTCCTGAGGCCAGAACTTCAGCTGCTTGAGAAACCACAGGATCGTAGTTTAGACTGCAAACTGCAATAACCTGACCTGCTCTAAATATGGAAACAAAATATTGTTAATTGTAATGCTTTACAATTTCAGCTTTTTGAAATATATATTAACAGTGAGTACTTTCCTTTTTAAATTGGTTTTCAGTAAATACTTACTTGATATAGAATGCTACAAACATTATTTCATCAAGATTGCCTTGAATTATGACTTCTTCATAGCCCACTCCATATCCTGTCAAAACAAAACAGTTATGGAAAGGAGAATTAAATACGTTTGTTTTGGAGTTGCTGGTGCGGACGCTAAACTGATTAGAAACCTTGGCTGTTTGAATTCGGGATTAATTCCATTCGCTGCCTATTTCTCAAACCCCTTGATTCAAAAATAAGTAGATCAAGAACCCATCCCTTTCAGCTATGAATAAGATTAAGCTTCTTCACCTGACTGGAGAAATCCAAAGATTCACAACTTTGGAGCACAAAAGAGCATGCTGATCTGCATTTTAGATGGGATTACATTGGCATTAATAGTTTAAACGAAGATCTAAGTGCAGCAATGATCAAGACCAAATTAATCAATTAATCTACACATTAACAAACCAAGAAAAATGTGCATATCAGGAAATTGGTAACCATCTCAAAGCTGATTGGGCAATAGAGATCAAGTGATCCAGGGAACGTGACACAGGTTGGTCACTTCAACACAGCAGTCTAGGGGTGGTACTTTTTGACTAGAGTTCCACATCGTACATACAGCAGAGTAGGAAATTTACAACTAACTAGTTTTTTTTCTACATGCTGATAAATAGTATTTCTTAAAATCTGGAAGCCTAAGTCCTCCCAGTTTATAGTTCCACGTTAGCTTTTCGTATTAAATTCTCAGCACTTTGTTATTCCATAGGAATTGCCTTTTGCAATTATTCAATCATTTAATGATTTTTTTTTAGGTGGTGCAATAGGCAACAATTGAAAAAGATACTGTAATCTTGGCATCACCTTCATTTTAGTACAATTTACTCTTCTCACTAAAGTAATTGGTAGGTCTTTCCATTTCTGTAAATCTTTATTTTTTTCTAAAAGGAGTGTAATTAATTTTAAAAGTTCTGTCAATTATTATATCATTATTTGATTCCCTCTAACTTCCATTTAAATCTACTACCTTTTTGATATCTTTCATAATCAAAATTCTTCAATGGCATTATCTCATTCTTGTCCATATTTATTTTATAAACTGTCCATATTTTTCTAATATTGTTTGTAATTTTATCAGAGATTCAGCTGGGTCGGACACATCATCAGCAAATAACTTAATTTTATGTTCTTTTTGTCCAACTTTGAAGCCCTTAATGTCCAGATCTCTCCTTTATAATCTCTGCCAATGGCTCGATAGCTAAGATTAAAAAAGCACCAGGGACAGACGACACCCATCTACTCACAAGAAAAGCCACTGATGTCTGATTATTAGTTATAATTTTGGCTTGTGGTTTATGATAAAGAGTTCTTATCCAATTTATAAATTTTCTGCCTATACTAAATTTTTCCAGTGTTTTAAACAAGAAAGACCATTTTAATCAATCAAATGCTTTTTCTGCATCTAGGGAGATAGTTATACTTGGTTTCAACTTTGACTTTGCCATATGTAGTTGATTAACATCCGGTACCGCACAGATGGCAGTCTCTTCAATCTGAGGCGCCTGCAAGCTCACACCAAGACACAAGAGAAACTTGTCCGTGAACTACTCTTTGCAGACGATGCCGCTTTAGTTGCCCATTCAGAGCCAGCTCTTCAGCGCTTGACATCCTGCTTTGCGGAAACTGCCAAAATGTTTGGCCTGGAAGTCAGCCTGAAGAAAACTGAGGTCCTCCATCAGCAAGCTCCCCACCATGACTACCAGCCCCCCCACATCTCCATCGGGCACACAAAACTCAAAACGGTCAACCAGTTTACCTATCTCGGCTGCACCATTTCATCAGATGCAAGGATCGACAATGAGATAGACAACAGACTCGCCAAGGCAAATAGCGCCTTTGGAAGACTACACAAAAGAGTCTGGAAAAACAACCAACTGAAAAACCTCACAAAGATAAGCGTATACAGAGCCGTTGTCATACCCACACTCCTGTTCGGCTCCAAATCATGGGTCCTCTACCGGCACCACCTACGGCTCCTAGAACGCTTCCACCAGCGTTGTCTCCGCTCCATCCTCAACATCCATTGGAGCGCTTACATCCCTAACGTCGAAGTACTCGAGATGGCAGAGGTCGACAGCATCGAGTCCACGCTGCTGAAGATCCAGCTGCGCTGGATGGGTCACGTCTCCAGAATGGAGGACCATCGCCTTCCCAAGATCGTGTTATATAGCGAACTCTCCACTGGCCACCGTGACAGAGGTGCACCAAAGAAAAGGTACAAGGACTGCCTAAAGAAATCTCTTGGTGCCTGCCACATTGACCACCGCCAGTGGGCTGATAACGCCTCAAACCGTGCATCTTGGCACCTCACAGTTTGGCGGGCAGCAACCTCCTTTGAAGAAGACCGCAGAGCCCACCTCACTGACAAAAGGCAAAGGAGGAAAAACCCAACACCCAACCCCAACCAACCAATTTTCCCCTGCAACCGCTGCAATCGTGTCTGCCTGTCCCGCATCGGACTTGTCAGCCACAAACGAGCCTGCAGCTGACGTGGACTTTTTACCCCCTCCATAAACCTTCGTCCGCGAAGCCAAGCCAAAGAAAAAACATACACTATTTTAAGCGCATCTTCCTTTGACAAATCCCACCTGGTCTGCATGCATTAATTTTGGTAGCTATTGTGCCAATATTTTATAATCATTTTCATCTCCTAGTAATTCTGATTTTATATAGTTTCATATTATCTAAAATATTATTTATTTCTTTTTGATTGTTATAATATCGGTCTCTGTTTCTATTGCATTTTCATTCCATAACTTCTCTGCCTTTACCTGTCAGAATAAAATTTTATGCACCCAATCCCCTAATTTTTGTTTTGTTTTTAATATTTTTTTTCTGTTCCACATATTTGTAATGTGTTACATTTGTTTTTTTATTTTCTAATAATCTGTATTTTTCTTGTAACCCTGCTCTCTATTCTTTTTCCAATTTTGTTGTATCTTTCTCTAAACCATTCAACTCTGTAGCATATTTTCTCTATTTTTTGTATAAGAAATATTTTGTCCTCTTAGATAAGCTTTAAGTGTATCCCATATTAAAAAAGTATTATCAGTAGAAGGAAAATTAGTTTCACAATAGTTCTATCTATCTTAAAATAAACTCACAAAAGTCCTTCCTTTTTCAAGTGTGGCATTGAGATGTAATCTGTACACACTGTCTTGTTTTTTCATTATCACAATAGTTAAAGTTAATGGCGAATAATCTGATAAGTCTCACCAAATATTCTGTTTTTACCACTCTACTTTTTAACTAGGCAGACATTTAAAAAAAATTAATCCTCATATGTGAAGAAATAGTGATGGAGGGAAGGGAGACCCCAGTGATCTTAGCAGTTTTAATCACCTTCTGTACTGACCTCAAATCTAATGTTTTGCAGCTACCATACCACACTCTGAATCAGCTAGCCAGGACACACTCTATTGTGTTCCTGTAAAATGTTGTTAGGATGGTAGCTGGTTGCCTTCCTGACTAATGAGGAAATGGTGAGGGTCTAGAGTAGGTTGTCCTTTAAATGGACACCAAGGAACTTTGTGCTACCTTCTCTATTTAAAAGAAAGCTATTGATATGTAGTGGGGAGTAGTCCACAATCATCTCCTTTGACTTGGTCCACATTGAGACTCAGGTTGTTGCTCTTGCACCACTGTACAAATCTTTCAAATTCCTCTCTGTAAACAGACTTATTATTTGTTGCTGATGAGGGCCAACTATCGTTGTCATTTGCAAACGATGATTCAGTTGAAGCTAAATCTGGCAGCCCAGCTGTGAGTTAGCAGCGTGAACAGTGGAGGGCTGGGGATTCAGCCCCTGTGGTGTGCCAGTGCTTCGCATGATGGGGTTTGAGGTTTTTCTGCCAACCTGTCCAGACTGTGGTCTTTCACTCAAGTCCAGGATCCAATTAGAGAGAGGGGTACTGAGTCCCAGCGAGAAGAGTTTATCCACTAGCTTGAGGTATGATTGTGTTTGAACACTGGAGTCGATGAACAACAGCCTGGCGAATGAAGCATTGTTCTCGAAGTGGGTCAGAATGGAGTGGAGGGTTAAGGCTATTGCATCATCTTTGTATAGGTTAGCTGGTAGGCAAACTAGAATGAGTCCATCGTCTCTGGTAATTCTGCTTTGATGCGCTCCATTATCAGTCGCTCAAAGCACTTTATGATCATAAAGGAGGATATAGTCATTTAATCTAGTAGTTGATGATGGTGGCTGCCTTGAATCCTGAGGGGACAATGGAGTGTCCCAAATCAGATCCACACATTTACAGATTGCCATTACAAGTGGGTCTATTTGTTTTGTCTCACACACGAATACCAAGCCCTCTGAAATATCACATGAATGGGAATGATGTACAGAGAATACAATCACATTTCATATCATTTTAAACACTATTAATTCTGCACTGAAGTGGTTTCTGTCTGGCAGAACCTGGATGAAGACAAGTCTAATGCATTTTCACCAGTAGTTTTTGAACCTCTCCATTGTGTAATCTTACCTGCATAGCGAAGACTGTTCGTTGAAAAGGTTGTCCAGAAATATGGCACAGAATTAAAGCTAGTCTTTTTCTTCAGAATGTTCATTGCAGCCACATGACCTAAAGAGTCAGAAAAGGTCACAGATGTTTCTATATTGTTGACGTAATGCTTGGTGATTTTGCAAATAATTATTCCATGTGAAATGTACAGTGGATACAAAATTCTCATTGCATTCCATGTGATAGATGCAAAGTTGTTTTCCCTAGCTTTGGGTTCAGTTCCGCACCTAGAATGAGAATTCTTTGGAATTTTCCATCAAGGAGGAAACTGGAGATACAGTCAACAATTATGGACAATAAAATGGGATTTACATAAACTAGTTGGCATGGAGTCAGTGGGCTGAGAGCTCCATTTCAATCCTCTGTTTCCACTGATGTTCAACATAGGATCATTTAACATTCCTAAACACTGAGCTGCATCAGCCCTGCAAATTTATCTGTTTTCTGTAATGACCCAGCATTCACCCACCCACAGGAATAGTATTAGACTAGAGTTTCCAGCAATAATGAGACAAGAGAATACCTAGTCAAAAAATGTCAGACTTCAGAGGCAGGGCTGCAACTATATTAAATATCTTCTTTTTCTTTGGCTTGGCTTCGCAGACGAAGATTTATGGAGGGGTATGTCCACGTCTGCTGCAGGCTCGTTGGTGACTGACAAGTCCGATGCGGGACAGGCAGGCACGGTTGCAAGGGAAAATTGGTGGGTTGGGGTTGGGTTTTGGGTTTTTCCTCCTTTGTCTTTTGTCAGTGAGATGGGCTCTGCGGTCTTCTTCAAAGGAGGTTGCTGCCCGCCGAACTGTGAGGCGCCAAGATGCACAGTTGGAGGTGATATCATCATGGCATTTGCAGATAATACAGGAAAGTGGTGGAGCAGGTATGAGATGAATTTTATTGGATATTTTGATTTAATGTGACAAAGTTTTTCTATGAGAGTACATTTCTAGAGGTGTAGTGGAAAGTGTGTGACTGGCTGCATCACAGTCTGGTATGGGGACACCAATACCCCTGAGTGTAAAGCCCTGCAAAAGGTAGTGGACACAGCCCAGGCCATCATAGGAAAAACCCTCCCCACTATTGAGTACATCTACAGGGAACGCTGCCGCCGGAGAGCAGTGACAATCATCAAAGACCCACACCACCCAGCACATGCTCTGTTCTCACTGCTGCCATAAGGAAAGAGGTCGAGGTGCCAAAAGACTCGCACCACCAGGTTCAGGAACAGCTGCTACCCCTCCACCATCAGTCTTTTCAATGACAAACTCAGGCTCATTTAAGGACTCTTACTTGTGCACTTTATTTGATTTTATTTTTTATTCTCTCTATTGCAGTTTGTTTACATTTGTTATCTGTTTACAGTTCTTTGTTTACATGTTTATGCTGTGTACTGGGTTTTTTTTTGCACTACTAATTAGTTGTAATTCTTGTGTGCCTGCAGGAAAAACTCTCTGGGTTATCTGTGATGTCATATCTGTATTCTGACAATAAATCTGCTTTCATCAGTATGGAATGTTTCAGTTCTGAGGAAACATTGATTTTCTTTGAGTGAAAAAGGCAGAGGTGAGACCTGACTGAGGTATGCAGAATTATGAGGGGCACAGATAGGGTAGATAGTGAGAAACTTAACCCTCAGCAAAGTCTGTGACTAGAGGGCATAGGTTTAAATTAAGGTACAAGAGGATTTGAAAAAATAGAGGACCATTGCAATTTGAATTGAACTGTCAGAGGGGTTGGTGTATGTTGGTACTCTCGCAGCAAGAACACTTGAAATGTTATGGCATAGCAGGGGAGTGCTGGGAAATGCAATGATTTTATATGGATACTAGATGGGTGTCATAAATGTGGTAGGAGGAAGGGGATGCTTCTGTGCTGTGTGACGACAGCTTCTGTCAAACACCAGCTGGTTAGAAACTGCATACAGGTTCTTTGAGCATTTTATGACTCTGGAGGGTTCACCTGTCTGGTACTTCCATGACTTATCAGATCTACAAATTAATTGGCCACTCTCCAAGCTTAAAAAAAATATTGGAAAGCTTTCACTGATCATTGCAAGATGCAATACCACATTTCTCAAATGGGCATCTCAAAGTACCTTGTGAATGGGCTACTTGCCAATGACGAATCGTCACATTTTCATTATTTTTCATTGGTAGTGGAAATGAAGTTATGTCCCCAGCTGCAAACACTCTTGGATTACTGGTCTGCATGTTCTGAAACAAAGTACCAATGTGAAAAAAAGTATAATGAATAACTAACCTGATATAATTCAAAATCTCACCCTTATTTTAACCTGTCCTGACAATTCCTGCACCAGTCACATATCCCTTAATCCCACATAAAATGCAATGGAACCAATTTTCACTAATTGCACCAAAAATTTACTACAGGTAACACAAAGGTGTGGGTTTGGGAGGCCGAGACTGAAGAGGTATAACTCCAAAGAGAGGTGATGCAATTTTAATCAGAAAGCATTTCACTTCAGTTAGATGACATACAACTGGCCCTTTAGAGTTAACAGCATTGAAAATAGAGTTGAAAGTGACTTTGAAACATATATACTCAGGAAAGGATATTGGCAGGACAACTATGCAAAGACTAGATTCAATAGTCATAACAAACATGGAAGACTTTATGGATGTTGTTCAACAAGCATTTCCATCTGTAATCATATTTTGTTGTCTATTGGTAACCTGTCAAGGTTATAGTGGAATGACTAGTATAGCTACTGTACTACAAGAGCACTTGACAAACAGATATGCAAAAAATGAGCATTTGTCTTCTCACTCCAATGTTACCTTTACACTGTATATAAAGAACTCGGGTGTGTCATGTGTTTAATGATTTACAACACTACTAATTTTGCAGACACTATTTATTGAAGGATGATTTCAGAGTTTCTGCACTCCTTGTGTTGCCAGACTCTTAGGAGGAATCCGCATGCGTGCTGAAGCATGATCTTCATCCACCACTATAGAACCACAGAACACTGCAGCACAGAAAACAGGCCATTCAGCCCTTCTAGCCAAAACATTATTCTGCTCGTCCCACTGACTACCCATTCCATAACCCTACAGATCTCTCCCATCCATGTAGCTATCCAATTTATTCTCAAGAGTGAGCCTGCATTTACTGCGCCTGATGGCAACTCGTTACTGGATTCTTATTTGTAATGATAAATTTATCTTAATTTATGATGGTAATTATGAAATGGAAATCATTAACCTGCTTCTCTTATCTCGTCATCATTTGTTTTATCTGTTTCACCCTTAAAGTGGTGGTGAGCTGCCTTCTCGAATTGCTGCAGTCCTTGAGATATGGATGCACCCACAAAGCTGTTAGGGCGGGAGTTCCAAGAATTGTACCCAGTAATGGGTGAAGGAATGTCAACGTAGTTCCTATCAGAATGTTTCTGGCAACATCCAAGCTGCAGTATTCCCATGCTTTTCTGCCCTCTTCTAGTTGCTTGTGGTTTTGGAAGAGAGCATTCAATGATTCTTTGATGCTATCATATCACAATACATCACAGAATTGTACCGAGACAGTAGGAGATCACTGATTGGACTTTTCTCAAATAATCCAGTCTCACTCCCCTTGATAGTCCCTTAAATTATTTATTTTTAGACATACTGCACAGTAACAGGCCACAAGCCTGTACAGCCCAATTACACCCGATTACCTAAACCCCCAGTGCGTTTTGGTGTGAGCAAACCGGACGGAGTCCCCAGGGAAATCCCATGCAGGCACAGGGAGAAGGTACCAATTCCTTCCAGACAGCGCAGGATTTCAACCCCAGTCCCGATCACTGGCGCTGTGACAGCAATAAGCTAACCGTGCTGCCCATGCTACAAAGATCCAGATAAACTGTAAACGCAACTGGATCATCTCTCAAACACTGAAGAAAATCCCTCACACGCCTCTCCTTTCAATCAGAAGGTATCCCGTCACTGATACCTTTACCTCACTTGGCTAATCTGTGCTGAACAGGAAGCTTGCAATTTTCAGTTTCACTTCAAACAAAATACCACATTCATTACCAAAAGGGATTCATTCCACTTCTGTTATGCTGCCATCATCCCTTACCTTAGTCACTTACTATTACAGATGCTTATCAGTACGATACAAAATTTGCACTGACGTGATATGCTCCCCCCCATCCCTAACCACGAATTTGTTGAAGACGTTGCCTCCTGTAATGCTGTCCACGTTAAATCTCATTTACCCATAAACCTCTGCTCACAAATCATCACATTGTCTCATCAATCCCACTTTCCAGGACAGAATTTCTAAAAGTTTGAATTTTTTTTCTATTGGTTTCTCTTTTTCACAGATGATCTATGTTGCAAGATATAGCAAGAAACCTCACCACATAACCTAAATATTGAGCATTTGGATTGGCTCTCAGAATAATAAAAGTAAGGAGGAAATCCTTCTGAATTAGCAGTAAAATTTAGTAAAGCAAAACAATTTTACCTCATTAACAATAACAGCACCATTCTCATCAGTTTTTATGCCGCTTGTATTAAGGAAACCAGTTGCAGGTACCACTCCTTTCCATAAGACAGCAAGTAGATTATAAAAGAGAAAAATAGTTATGTAAGAATAACATTACGGGGGTGGGGGGGGAACTAAATAACCAAATATAACCATATATGATTCAGTTATATTAATTAATGCTCTGCCAGTGAAGTTCTGCTAGTTTTTAAACAGGCACCTCTGCTATGTGTGTCTTTGTGTATCTCTCTCTCACCCTATGCACATATTTGGTTACAAATTTAAAACTATGGAGCTCAGAGGCAAATAAATATCTTTGGCCCAAACATTATGGAGCACATCGTATAATATATATAAACATATTTATATAAATGGTAGTATGTTAATTAGTAACTTTGTAGATAATACAGACATTGGTGGAGTTGTGGAGAGCAAGGAAGGTTGTCAAAGGACACACAGATGTTAATCAGTTGGAAATATGGGTGGAGAAATAGCAGGTGGATCTTCATCCACCCAAGTGTGAGGTGCTGCACTTTGGGAGATCAAGTGCAATAGGAAAAGAGGTAGTAAATGGCAGGTCCTTTGGGAGTACTAATATACAGGGCAAATTTGTGGTTAAAATCCATAGTTCAAAAAAAAGGCAACACAAACTAATGGGTGGTGAAGGTGTACAGCATGCTTGCCTTCATTGTTGGTGCATTCAGTATACAACTTGGGAAGTCATGTTGCCGCTGTGTAAATCTTTGGTTAGACTCTGTTTCGATTATTGTGTGCAGTTCTGTTTGCCCCATTAAAGGAAGGATGTGGAGACTTTGGAGAGGGTGCAGAAGAGGTTCACCAGGATGTTGCCTAATTAGAGAGCATTTGCAAAAGGGAGAGGTGGGACTCTGGAGTACTGGAGCCAAGGGCAACCTGGAAAAAAAATACCGTATGAACATTTTATGAGGGGAATTTTATGTCAGCGTTGAAATATCAAATGCTACAGGGTATAGTTTTAAGGTGAGATGGGAAAGTTTAAGGAAGATTCATGAGAAAATTTCTTTTATTATAAAAACAATATAGTAGGTGCATGGAATATGCTCCCAGTGAAGATGGTGAAACATGTAAAATACCAATAGCAACATGTAAAAGGTATTTACTCAGGCACATGAACAGCCAGGTAACAGAAGGATAATAGAAGGGATTGGCTTAATTTGGCTTCAGGCTGCAGGGCCTGTTCTAGTGCTGTACTGTTGTCTGCTCTGTATTTGATTCTAATCAAACATCCAGTTAAAAATTGATGAATTTATACCAATTCCCACAACACAGATATCCGCTGAAAGAACCATTCCACTTTCGAGTACAATTTGCTCCAACTGCAAATACATGAAAAAAAAATTTATGCAAGTTACAAAATGTGATGCAAGATATATTATGGTAATTATTCATTGAAATTATTAAACATGCAACAGATTTACCGATCCATTCTGTCCCCTGAGTTCAATCACTTTACTATCCATGTAAAACTTCACGTTTTCAGCTTCTAATCTCTGTAACGTTGCATTAAAAAATTCAAATTAGAACGATCTTCAAGTTCATGTTTTACTTTATTAAGTGAAGCAAATAGTTTAGGTTCACAGTACATTAAAAAGAAGTTGAGGATGACTAAAGCAAGCTTTGGTGCTTTTCATGAATAGCCAATAGAATACATTTTTAAATATCTTGTCACCAATTAAAAGATGAACAAAGCAAAAGTAGGATCCTAAATGGAAAATATAAAAAACACTCAGGTCAGGCCATACCAGTGGGTGGTAAAAAAAAAAGTTAATGTTTCAAGTAGATGACCATTTAATTTCAACCTGAAATATTAGGCCCTTAGAAACTGCCATGTAAAATGGGGTTATGTGACAGTTTGAAAGGGTCCGACCCGGTCAACCCTGTTGGAATCCAATTGGGTCCCTGACCTACCTCAGAGGTAGGCAATTTGATCAGGAAAATGGCTGATCTGCTTATTCTGGTGACGTCAGCGCATGTGTGCGTGTGCCACCGGGCAGCCAGCATCTGAACATCCAGCAGTACATCCGGTGAGTGTGTGACACGTCATTGTGGGGCAGGATCACCCTTAAATCGCCAGGTTGGCAATTTCATGGGTCGATCCCCCTGGAATTTATAAGGTGCTTCCAGCAATCACACCCAGGTCCCAGGATGGCTCCCCAACTGCTGCAATTTAAAAGGGGCTATTAATTCTGTCGTTTTTTCTGTGGGTACTGGGCGACCTACAGACAGTTTCTTCATTTTCTATTTTGGTTTATTTCCCACATCTGCATCTTTTAAAAAAAATTATTTCAGAACTTGGTCTAATCCACCTTTTGTTTCTAGCAGATTATCCTCCAAGTTTTGAACTGTTTGCATTTCGTACAATTTGTCAACTTAACTTCATTATTGCTGTGCCAACATCTATTCCCAACACCTTCTCAAATGGAACCTTGCTGGTTCCAATCACCGTCAGAGATTTAACTATTTTAATCAGGTACCAAGTCACTTCCATTCCTGTAAGACAAAACAAAAAAAAATCTCAAGTGAAATATTTACATTACTTAATATTACAAAGCCCTGTACATGCTAACGATTAGTGATCGGGAGCAGATTTGACTCTACAACTGAAAGTTGCAGGTTTATATACATCTTCGGAGACATAGATAAAACCTAGGCCAATACTCCAGTGCAGCAGGCTGGAAATGTACCGTGGCCGCCCTTTCAAGCAATGTGCTGACATTCAGTAAGTGTGTCAAACCAAGGATTTGCCTGTTCTCTCAGATATTTAAAGTGCTCTATAAATTTAAGATTTTTTTGGATGAAAAATGCAAGTCCTGATGGAAAGGAAGACTGAAGTTTACACACAGTTGTCTGATGTGGACAAACAATTCTTCCTTTTTGCTAGTTAATTAGCTGTCAGTGTGGTCAACCACAACACTATCAAGCAGACCCACATGGCATTTTAGAAATGTTTAGACCAGAGAAAATTTACAAATATATTGCTGTGCTGGAGACTTAGTTTTGATGAGAAGTAGAGAATGATCCGGCTGGGATTGTTTCTTTGGTTTAAATGACATAGAGAGCTTACATTCATGTGTATAGAGTAATGGGCTGAACATGAATGTTCTGTCATCCTGAACAGAGAAGATGATGTCTAGGTTATGTACTGTAGAAGGGTTGAATGAGGGGAAGCATTTTCATTCATTGAATAAGAGGGGGGTGGGGGCACTCCTTTAAAGGATGATGGGCATAGAAATATTCATCACATGTAAAAGCACCCCTGGATGTGCCCTTGGAGAGACACAACTTGCAGGGCCATGAACTAAGAGCTGGGAAGTGGAATTAACCATGGACACACTGTGGCCTACTACTTGTATTTTTCTGATATGTACTGGGTTTCTGCCATTTCTTTGGCAATACTGTAATGCTGCTGGTTTTATCCTGGAAGTTGAGCTCGTCGCACAGCAAAATAAATCTTGCCATCACTCAATTCAAAGCTATTACAATGTTGGAATTTTAAGAAATTCTTAAATTACAGGTTTCAGATTACCATAGATCTCAGGATGTTCTGATTGTTGTAGATTCAAACACTCGGTGCACATTAAACTACCAATTGATACTCAAGTGGAATCCGAAAACATGTACAACAGGAGCCCACAGTTTCCAGCTGGGCAAAGCAAAATAGTTATTGTGGCTAAGGTTACATCACAGTTCTCTGGGCAAGTATGTCACTCCATTTCAATGCTTATCAATTGTCTTGGGGATTTCTGTCTCCAACACCCTTTTAAGCAGCAAGATCCAAACCCAACTGCTCCACTGGGTGATTTCCCCCCCCCCCCCTTAATTCCTCTACTTTCCCCATCAACCCATTTTCTCTTGATTGTGATCTTCCCATCAACAAGGTTCTTCCTGTCCAGTCTGTTGGGAGCCACTCAGAATTTTATACACCTCAATTCAATTTCTCCTCAGCGTTCCAAAGAACATCAACTCCAATGAATCCACTTCACAAATATAAATTGCCAGTAATGGTAACATCCCCAAAATCTCAACTACACATCCTTCCTGAGGTATGATGACTATATCTACACACAACTAAAGGAGGCAGATGGAAAATTGGAAGGATTTGCAGAACAATGGCAGATAGTGTACAACATAAATGTTTATTCTTCTAAGTTGAAAATGGCTATCACAGAAATGAAGCAAGTTGGTATTCCTGGAGTCCCAAGAGGGCATCAAGTTCTCTGATACATTAAAATCCCAGTTATCTGGAAATTCAAGCAACTGGCAGCCTCAATCAACTGGCAAAAAATGTGGAAAATAAATATATTTTAAAAATAGAAAGTTTAAAATTGGTATCCCCTAGTGGTCAGTTTGCCAATCGGGCAACATGCAATCTTAAGCAACTGGCATATTCACTTATCCAGTATCTACCAATCCCATAGATACTAGATACTGGGGTTTCACTGTCTTCTGTATACAGATAAGGAAAGAAGGCCAAAGATAGGACAATGGGATCATGGATCTTTCAGCTACATAGAGAGGGAGAAGAAATGTCAAGAGAGCAATGGTTATGGGAATTCCATATCTCCAGATGAAGATTGGTATTTTGATAGCCACAGATGTACCCAAGTGAACAGTTAGTTGGGTGATTGCTGCAGAATATTCCAAAGCATGATGATGAACAGCCAGGGGTCAAGTCCATATCTGAACCAAAGACCTAGCTGGAAATAAAAAGTATTTAGGAGTTTGAAAAAGATTTAAAAACAGGACCACAAAGGAAATGGGAAAAAGAAAATTGGTGAGCAAGTTGAAAAGCAGTGACAATAAAGACAAGAAAATAGGCACAAAATAAAGCTTGATTAGGATTACTCATTATTCAGCTAATAAGTCAGATGAAATGGTGTTGACAGATATAGAATAATATCGCACTGTGGTGAACTGCTGTATTCCTGATTACCTGGTTCTTCCCCATCCTGTGACTGTATCTGTGGCCCCTCCCTCTTTTGACCATGTATAAAGCCTCTAACACCTTGACCCTTATCCAAAAAGCCTGGGTCATGGCACAGGACGAGGTCCCCGTCCATTGTGAATAAAAGCTTATAGATCAGTGACTCAGTCTCAGCCACTCGAGTTATTTATTGTGCATCAAGCACAACACAGGCTCTTCAGACCACAATGTTGTGCTGGCCCATATAAACAGACTCCACGATCAATCTAACCCTTCCCTCCCTCACAGTCCATAATCCCCTATTTTTTTCACATCCATGTGCCCATCTATAAGATTATTTTGTGGCCCTATTATATCAGGCTCAACCACTACTCCCAGCAGGGCATTCCAGGTTCCCATCACCATCAGTTTGTGTTTTTAAAAAAAACCTACCTCTGATATCTCCCTTAAACTTTCTTCCACACACTTTAAACAGGCATACTCTGGATTAGTGTAAATAGGTGGTTGATGGTCAATAGGGGTTTGGTGGGTTGAAGGAATTGTTTCCAAGTTGTAAGAGTCCATAACCAATTACTCTGTGTTTGTCTTCATTGAAGAAGACAGAAAAAGTATCCCAAAGTATAAAAGAAAACAAGGATCCAGCCAGAACGACAAACTGAGGAAGTATGAAAAATTGGTGGCATCAAAAATTAATTAATTCCAAGGATCAACATCCTAGAGTTTTGAAAGAGGTGGATCTGGAGATAGTCAACAGTATCATCCAAAATTATTTCTTGGATTGAGTTTAGCAAATGTTCCCACTGGGAGAGGAAAAATATGGAACCTGTAAGACTAATGTTAATTATAGAGAAATGATGGTTTATTAGTAATGGAAGTGAATAGACCCAGCATGGATTTATGAAAGGAACATCATATTTTACTAAACCACTTTGCATATGTGGTAAGTACAATTTCAGAGGGCTTTTGATAAGGTTCCACAAGGAACAAGATGAAAATATGGAATATGGTATAACATACTGGCGTGGTTTGTAAATTGGTTTAATTTTTAAATAAAATTTATACATGCAGCACGGTAACAAGCCCCTTCAGTCCTCGCCACCCAATTACACCCAATTGACCTACAACCTGGTACGTTTTGAATGGCGGGAGGAAACCGGAGCACTTGGAGGAAACCCACATAGATACAGGGAGAATGTACAAACTCCTTATAGACAGTGCCAGATTTGAATGCCAGTCACTGGTGCTGTTATAATGCTGAGCTAATCACACCCACCACCAATGTCCGAGGTTTTTGTGTTGAAAGCAGTGTGGGAATATAAATGGATCCTTCGCAGGTTGACAACCTATGACTAGTAGAGTGGCACAGCCATTCATAATCTAACAATTTTTTTAAAAACAGGTGGAATTATGTAAAGGGACTGCAAGGGCATATTGTCAAGCTGAGTGAGTGGCTGAAGGAATATAATGTGGAAAGTATAGTTATCCAGTTCGATGTGCACATGGGATGACAGAGTACCTTTTTAAATGGTGAAAGATTGGGTAATGTTGACATTCAAAGGAATCCAGATTTCCTATTACAAAAGCCACTAAAGGTCAACAATGCTGATATAGCAAACAATTAGATAGGCCATTTATAACACAGAGAGAAAGAAATTTCTTCCTGTTGTGGTTGATACATCCTTCCTATGTTGGAAAGAACTGGAGGCTCAGACAGAGTCCATCCAAAACAGGAATCAGTGGATTTCTTGATATTAAGAGAATAAAGGATCATGGATTTTGAGCAGTAAAATGGAACGGAGGTCGACCAGCCATGATTGTGATGAAGAGCAGAGCACTCTAAAAAGGCCAAATGACCCACTCCTGCTCATTGTAGTTTTGTTTAAAGTTGAAAAAGAGTTCAGGGGATTCTACTCACTCAAAGCCCAGCAAGTGAACAATCAACCAAAGAACCCATCCATCATCAAATTTTACACAGATCGGGTCAGTACACATTATGGTCAGGTCTGTTCACTGAGACACAGGGAGACAATGGAAATGATAGTTTGAAATGCCAGGGCTGATTCAGAGTTCTAGGAGTATGAATTTGGGATAGTAGATGAGAAAGGAGGGATATTTTGGTTTAAATTAAGATTAAATTATGGAATACAGGATAATAAAATTTTCAACAGCCAATCTGAAAATGAGTTGAAAGGGAAGAACAGGAACTGATGAACAGTGAGTAAAAGGGAAGAACAGGAACTGATGAAGAAAACAATGAGTAAAACTCCATGTTTAGTTGAAGTTAGCCAGACAAAATATGGCCTCCACCACTGGGGATTTGCAGGTTATGTTGTGGTTTCCGATCTCTGCCTTTTTATTCTTCTCCAATCCAACAACTAACATTCTCCATTCATTCAGAGAGCTTGATCCTTCCCATATTTTGTCAGGCCAGCATTGAGAGCGATACCTCCAGATCACAAGGCCTCTAAGCTCTCCTATTCTCTTTCTGAACATCACAGTCTCTCCTTTTCTCCTTTAGCTTTTCAAACCAACTTGGCTAATGCTTTTTAACCCTTGCTGTGAAATTGGTCTCAAAGGTTAAAAAAAAATTGAAAAATATTTGTGTATGACAATGGGGAGCTTTCAGAAACATTCTGGGTGTATGACCTATGTACTGACAATAACCACACCAGCAGTGCGAGTATGAGACAGCTTTAATAAACTAATATGTACACTAAGAGGTCTTGTCTCTCTGCAAGACGAACCTGGAAGGCTAGTCTGGACTGCTTTATATACAAGGTCACCAGGATGATCCCTGGTGACCTAGTGGTGTAATTACATCTCAACACAACCCACACAAGTTCAATGGGCTCATCTTTGACTATCTGGTAAATATATGCAATATAGCAGGCAACTTGTAACGCCAGTAGCATGATACATAGCCCTATCATTTTTCTGCATATAACATTCAAGAGAACTTCAAGTATAGACATGCCATTAATTACAATGGATTGCAACGTTAGCTTGTAAAACTAGTTTCTGTCTTGCTGTGAGTACATTCCTTGGTGTCAATCAAATAATAAACATCAGTAACCCTGTTGAATTCCTCCAAAATAAATTTAAAGAAATTACCAATGAAAGAGGAGCCCACGACGACAACATCTTTTTCATGTGACAACTCATGAATTTTCTTTGCATCTTCAGGAGTATATAATGAAAATACATTTTCTAGATCTGCTCCTGGACAACTAAGTTTTCTAGGTCTGTATTGAAACACATAATATGATGTAAACAAAATTAAATTGCACTCAAAGAAAAGAAAGTGGTACCTGCGGCCCACAACATGTTTCTGCAGGCTGCAGAACCCCTGTTGAATCTGAAAATAATGAACACAATTTAAAAAAATAGAAATTTTGAAGAATTATATGTACAAGTAACAATGAATTCTGAAGTAAACAGATATGAGGAACTACTGTGTTGGTAAATCACCACATTGGTAAAAGACAGTACAGGTAAATGATCCTTTATCCGGACATCTAAAATCTGGAAAGCTCCAAAATCTGGCAAGTGGGGAGAGAGGCACCAGCGCGAGTCGGGCGGGCGAGGGGGGAGACTGGCAGTGCGAGTCGGGTGGCCGGGAGGGTTGTGGGGGGAGACGGCAGGGCGACTGGAAGGGGGTGGGGGTGGATACGGCAGCACAATTCAGGTGGGCTTAAATCTGGCTTTCCGAAATCCGGAAATATCCGAAATTCAGAACACACCGTTTCCCCCACCAAGGGTTCCAGATAAAGGATCGAGTACCTGGTACCAGCTTTAAAACTGATGAAAAAGCAATTGAATTTCTTTTGTTTATGTGTGTTCAAACATGCTTACTACAGAAGTCTTCTGTAGTTGCTTGTGACCTGCACATAATCTGTGGACACACTCTACTTTTTGCATTTACATCTTCAAAAATGTTATGATGTCAGCTGCTAAGGCAGTTCCCTGCATGCAAGGAATTGCTTATTGAAATTAAAACAGCCTAGTATTTGTGCTAAGACACTGTACTAATGCCATACTGAAGATGTATGAAGTCAGCAGAGCACAAGGTTTAACTTAACCAGTCACTGAGTTAATTCAAAACAGAATTCTGCATCAACAAATCAAGGGATGCAGGGATAATGGAGGAAAATGGTGTTGATGTAGATGAGCTTGGAAGCAGGCTCAAATGGCCAAATTGCATCCCTGTTCCTACTAGTACTCCAGGCCAGCTTCTTTTTTGTACCCTCCTTCCTGCCCTTAAAAAAATTGAAAACTGACTGCCCATACTGTATCTCATATCAAGTTCTATCTATTCATCACTTTGACTGGAGGAACAACACCTCATTTTCTGTCTGCGCACTCTCCCGCTAGATGGCATTAACTTTTATGTTTCCACTAAACCTGCTCACCTTTTCTTTCCCCTCCCCCTTTCCCATCTTTCTTTTTCTCCCCTTCCTTTCCCCTCATTGCTGCTATCCCCTCCCTTCTTTCTCCACCTTTCATCTCCTGCCTTTGCCACCCCCCCCATTCTTTCGTTCAGATGCCTGCCAGCATCTTCTCATACCTTGATGAGGAGCTCACGCCCGAAACGTCGGTTTTACCTTTGCTTCATAAAGGACACTGCTTGACCTGCTAAGCTTCTCCAGCGTTTTGTGTTTTTGACTAATACTATAGGTTCTGATAAGCAACACGATTTAAAGATTAACTTCAAACTCCTCCTTGATTTCACTACCCTCTCAATTTCTAAAATGTTCAACCCTGCAACCCAAAACATTAAAAAAATTCCAAGTCAAAATGCCAGCAAGTCCAGAGGCAAATATTATTAATCGTAAGTTAACTGCTCACACTAACCATCTGGGACTCTCATATTCATGAATCAATATATGTATAGTTTATATGTGTATTATGTCTGGTTGTGCCTGCATGTTTTGCATTGAGGACTGCTTGAGCAATCAGTTGATACTTGAGCAATCAGTTGATAATAAACTTGACTTAATAACTCTTGCTTCTGAATTACCTCGATCACTCTTAAACTAGTACAACACAGATTTACACCAGAGCTACTTTCTTACCACGTTTAATGCAAGTATTCAAGTGATTGGATTGAATATGCATAAAATAAATTTACCATGGGAATAAAAGGGCTTTTGAAATGATGCCATTATTTCAAGGTTTGAGAAATGATGAAACATACTTTGTTCTAACTTAAACAAAATAATTTGTTCTCAATCCAATTTCATATGCAAGGAAGAAAGCATAGATATTGACGAAAAATGAAGAGTACCGAACAAGTTAGGAAATCAAAATGGACCAATCAGAGCAAGACGATCACTTTCACAGATTGATTTACTGGGATCGTTGTTTAAAGAGAACTCACAAAATCATTAAAAGACCCTGAACACAGCATCTTCCAGCTACTCCAGTCGGGAAAGAGATATGGAACTATTTGAGCCTGGCTGAGGGACAGCTTCTTCCCATGGGCAGTGAGAATACTGAATTGCTAAAACAACTCCCTGTGATTATACTATTTATTAATAATATTTATTTTTTATATATGTATAAAGACATGTATATACCGGTAGGTTCTACATACATATATAGTTTAGATGTGTGTTACGTGTGTTTGCACTGTTTTTGCATCGTGGACTGGAGAATTCATCGGGTTGTCCTTTAATGGATGATAAATAAATGTGATCTTGAACTTGAACTTACATGCAGCCTGTAGCTAACAGCAAATAGTCATATCTCTGAGATGTTCCATCTTTAAAGCCAATTCTTCTTTTACCTGCAGTTACAGATATTGCCTAAGCATAACAGAAAAAATGCATTTAAATTTTAACGCTGTGATGAATATATTTCTTTTATATCAGCATGTAGTTGAAGAATTTAGTCCAAGGAAAATATGATGCCAGGGGTGGCACAGTTTGCATAGCGGTTGGGACTGGGCTGTCTGTAAGGAGTTTGTACGCTCTCCCAGTGTCTGCGTGGGTTTTCCCCGAGGGCTCCAGTTTCTTCCAGCCTTCAAAACATACCAGGGATGTAGGTTAATGGGGTGTAAATTGGCGGCATGAACTCTTAGGTTAAAATGGCGTGTTACTGTGCTGTATCTAAATTTAAATTTTAGATTTTTAAATGGAAAGTTGTGCTTCAGCTGAAGCTTCAGGCATCTTTTCCTTCAGGATAATTTTCTCTACTTTCCACATTAAATAATGGTAACTAATGCAGTAAGAGTTAGATATTTAGAGATACATTCTTCTTTTAATCGTATTTTGTTCTAAACTTATTAGTTCTTCAAACTAGTGAAATACATATTAGTTCCGAACAGTACACAGCCCTTCTAAGACCATTTCACTGAGCACAGCCCAAACCCCCAGGGCTGTGGGCTTAGTCCATTGCCGTTCACTCTGGTGTCTCGTGATCGTGCAGCAAAACACAGCTCAAACCACATCATCAAGTTCGCTGATGATATGATGGTGGTGGGCCTGATCAGCAAGAATGAGGAGTCAGCATACAGAGATGAGGTGCCATCGCTAATGGACTGGTGCAGAGCCAACAACCTGCATCTGAATGCTGATAAAACAAAATAAATGGTTATCGACTTTAGGGGACCCCAGGGGCTCACTCCCTGCTGAACATTGATGGCTCTACTGTTGAGGTCATCAAGAGTACCAAGTTTCTTCATGTGCACTTGGCAGATAATCTCACCTGGTCCCTCAACTCTTACTCCATAGCCAAGAAACCCCAGCAGTACTTCTCCTTCCTGCGAAGGCTGAGGAAAGTTAATCTCCCACCCTCCATCCTCAATACATTCTACAGAGGATATTGAGAGCATTCTGAGCAATTATATCACTGCCTGGTTGGAAACTGTACCCATAAATTCTTATGGCCTGAGGATAGTGGAGTCAGCGGATCAGATCATTGGGGTCTCTCTTCCGACCATGACGGACATCTACAACACACGATGCATGCGGAAGGCAAATAACATTGTGAAGGACTTCTCGCACCCCTCTTGTAAACTTTTCTCCCTTCTGCCATCTACAAGGAGGTACCGCAGAATTCAGGCCCACACGTCCAGATTGTGGGCAACAGTGTTTTCACACAAGCTATCAGGCTCCTCAATTCCTAGAACATAAGTGTACTGGTATATCATGGATTTTTACTGTATTATGACAATATTTAACTCCTATTTAAATCTGCCCCATGGTCCTGGAAAAAAGCTATCTTGTCTTTACTGTACATTGTATTATTAGTTATGGTATGAATGACAAAAAAGGTGACTCAACTTGAATCATATTTTGTTAACATTGCATACTAAAATGTTTATAGAACACTAGAAGAAATCTTTTTATGCTATCATAATGTTAACAGGAGAACACCCTAGTGCACAGACATCCATTACAATGGACAATGTAAGATTTTGCTTCTGGAGAACCTTTGGATCTATTTTATGGATTTTGGGCTGATGACCATGCAAATCACCTTAAAGTTTTCCTATCATGTACTATATTATAGTATTTTTGTGATTTCCTGTCATATTTTCAACATGCTTCAAGCATATAAAACCATGAAGTGCATCATGTCATTGAAAATTCATTTTCCGCCTTCACACTTGGACGTCTTCCCTGCTGATCTTGGTGCAGTCAGTGACGAACACGGTGAAGAGTTTCACCAAGCATTGTGACTATGGAAAAGCGGTATCAGGGCAACTAGAATCTATCAATGCTGGCGACTATTGTTGGACACTGACATGAGAGGCATCAGATGCCGAGCACAAATGAAAATCAGTGGCAAAACATTTTTAAGGTCAATTGAACTAATTTAATTTGTCAGCAATGTTATGCGATTAAATATACTAAATTCAATAAAAGTTAATTTAATGTTTCTCCAACTTCCTATGTGATACAGCAAATCTGAAATTATCTTTGCGTTCAGCTTGAAGTTGTCTATCATAATCCCCAATTTTTGTTCAAGAAGCCACCCTTTTGAAAAACATTGTTTTCCCAGTGTTATTTGTACTCAGTTTGCAATTTCATTTCCTATACTCTCTGGACAGTTTTACTTGAGCACACTTTTCATTTTTACAATGGTTTAAGTCTCTGAAGAGAAATATGGAAAAAAATTTTATCAAACAGATGACAGTGTCAATAATTCTGATCATGCTTTATGGAAATTGTTGGAAAGGCTCTTTTCCAAGAATAAGGGAATCGGTAATGTAAAACCACATTGCACAAATATCTCCGATAACTAGTATTTCAGAGAAATATCCAGTGAGGGAGTACCCTGATATTTCAAGGTACTATGTGAGCACTGAAGCCATCATCCGGGCCTCACCTGGGGAACACCTGAGCAACATCAGGGAAGATTGAGGGAGCTCTTGGGGCAACATCAGGGCAGCTCTGAGGGAATTCCTGGGCCCACATTAGTACAGACCGAGGGAACACCTGGGCCAGTTTCGGGTGGGAATGAAGGAGGACCCAAACCAACATCTGGACAGGACTGAGGGAACACCCAGGCTAATATTAGGGTGGAATAAAGGAGAAACCAGGCCAACATCAAGGAAAACTGAGGGAGTTCTCGGGCCAACATTAGGGCAGCACCCAAGCCAGCATCAGAGTGGAATGAAGGTCCACCCAGGCCAACATCTGGACACCAATATCAAGGCACACTGAGGGAGCATCTGAGCAACCTCTGCCACTACACATTTCTTATGCTGTCACCTACTGGGTAATGTTGCGTGCACGCGCGCGCGCACACACACACACACACACACACACACACACACACACACACACACACATACACAGGGAAGAATTGTGTAATACTGTACTTCATTTCCATTACTCTCTAACTGGTAGTATTATTGATTGCTTCAAGCATACTTAACTCTTGACCAACCAGCAACCCCATTCACATTGGTCACTGACAGAAAAGCTTTAACTACAGTGAACATGCTCTGCGAAGCTGATGCACCTTCCTTTCACAGTGAGATACTTGTCTTACAAGATAAATGTACAATCATTTCTTAATTTATTCATTTTCTTTAAACTGGTAGCTAAAAGTAGCTGTAAAATGTTATCAAAACTCACCTCCTTCTTCTTCAACACCTCAATTCCATATGTATTGTAAAACTCTGATTTCCGCAGCAATATATTTTCAATGTTGCAATTTAAATCCTAAGGAACAGATACAATAATGCAGTCAGAAATATTATGCAGGATGCTATGCATTCAATTTTGTTACACGAAAGGAAATAAAGAGCTACGTTCAGTTTGCCTGATTAATCACTTTTTAGGCGTATAGTCATGTAATTAGGATCAATTCTCAGCTGCTCATTCAATTACTGTGTTTTCCCAGGGACTGATGAAGGGACCAAACAGAACAGAATTGTAAAAGGATGGTTAATATTCAAATGAAAGCTCTGGATGTTCAAGTGTCGAGTTAACTGTAATGTTGCATTCACTGTAGTCATGAAGGTACACTTCACATTGAAATTTGAAGAATAATTTCTTGCTTTACTCTTTACGCATAAAAGAAATAACAAGTCTTGACCAACCATGGTTGCTTGGAAATTGCTTTAACAATTATTGTACCATAAGCTTCTCTGCAATTCAACATACACCATCCTTACCTCAGACCAAGGTTCATTTACTTCTGTGCTACAACAGCTTGGAAAGCAATCTTATCTCCATACAAACTAAAACAGTGTTCTAGATGATGAGTCATCTCAACTACTGCAATTCAGATTAAAGATTTCTTTTTGTAGGGTAGAACCCTTGTTATCCGGGATTAATTCAACTGGCAACCTCAGTCAACCGGCCAAAAAAAAGTGGAAATAGGTAAAAAAAAATACTGGTTTAAAATTAGCATGCCTCGACGTCAGTTTGCCAATCATGCAACACGCAAACATAAGCAATCAGAAAAATCATTTATCCTCATCTTCCAATCCCCATAGGGTCCAGATACCAGGGGTTTTAGGGTATAATAATTTAATTGCTTTCTCATCGTTGATTTTCAAAAGCAGGAAGGAGAAAAAAAAAGTGACAAAAATAATTCTGTTGCTAAGATTTTTTTTAAGTTCATGAAAGTTTTGCTTCAATCATACATTATTAAAATAGAAAAGGCACTTTGACTGTCATAGACATGAACAGTTTGAAATAATTCCACCAATCCCAATGCTATAAAAAAAGGTGGAGAATATAAACTGAGGGAGGTGAACCATTCCTTTTCTCTCACTGATTGCTGCTCAATCCACTGATTTCCTCCAGCAGATTGCATTTTGCTTTAGATTCAAGCATCTGCAGAGTCCTCTGTGTATCTCCAATAAAGTCGACTCATTTAGTGTCTTCATTTTATGGATTTTGGGCTGATGACCATGCAAACCACCTTAATTTTTTCCTATCACGTACTGTATTATAGATATAACCTATTTTTGTGATTTCCTGTCATATTTTCAACATCCTTCAAGCATATAAAACCATGAAGTGTATCATGTCATTGAAAATTCATTTTCAGCCTTCACACTTGGACGTCTTCCCTGCTGATCTTGGTGCAGTCAGTGACGAACACGGTGAAGAGTTTCACCAGAGCATGGTGACTATGGAAAAACGGTTTCAGAGCAACTAGAATCTATCAATGCTGGCGACTATTGTTGGACACTGACAATGAGAGGCATCAGATGCTGAGTACAAATGAAAATCAGTGGCAAAACATTTTTAAGGTCAATTGAACTAATTTAATTTGTCAGCAATGTTATGTGATTAAAATATACTAAATTCAATAAAAGTTCATTTAATGTTTCTCCAACTTCCTATGTGATACAGCAAATCTGAAATTATCTTTGCGTTCAGCTTGAAGTTGTCTATCATCATCCCCAATTTTTGTTCAAAAAGCCACCCTTTTGAAAAACATCGTTTTCCCAGTGTTATTTGTACTCAATTTGCAATTTCTGTTCCCTCTTTTTCCTCCACACACAAAACATTTAGTTCTTACAGGGATCTGATTGTCATCTCCTTGGTGGACAAGGATTTGACAAAACCATATGTGCCCCAGCACAGATTCTGTCTCTCAAGGCACAGACAATACAAGGATGTTCTACTGAAGCACTGCCAACATGAAATTCAAATATCAATCAGAAACCAATCTTTCTTATTCTAATCCATGGCCAATCAGTCCTGACCAGAATAAGGTAACCAACACAGAAAGAGATTAATTTGCAAACTTCCATGTAGTTCCTTTTTTTTGGGTGGGAAAATTCATCAAGTTATACAGGGGGAATTTAACCTGGAGCAACCACTGGTGAGAAATAAAACATTTCTTGCTTTTGAGCTTAAGTGCTAGTAAAATGGTGAACGTGTAGTTTTGTGTATTATCTCTGTACTTTGCATTGGTCTTTCGCCTGAATAAGTAAATGGCATAATCACAATTTGTATGATTCATAATAACAAATCATCTCTTGGAAGTAAGTAAGAAAAGCTGGAGATGGTATTGTGCACTATCGTACACAAAAGTGCAGGAGAAACTCAGCAGATCACGCTGCAACCAAAGGAAGTAAAAGGCAGTCAATGATTCGGGCCTGAGCCCTTCATCAGAAATGTCAAAAAAAAGGAAGACAACTGAATAAAAAAAGTGGTGGGCGGGGAAAGGATATGGAAGGGGGTAAATACAGGGTAATAATAGATACAAAGTAAGAAGTCAATACTTCAAAAGTGCTACACATGCACTTACACCTCCTTCTTCACACCATTTGGGGTGCCAAACAGTCCTTCCACATGAAGCAACATGTGAATCTGCAGGGATAATTTCCTGCATCTGAATCTCAATGTGACCTCCTCCACATCAGGGAGGCAAAGAGATCATTTTGTTGAGCACCTTCACTCTGTGGCCACACCAAGCACCTTTCAGTGGCCAACCATTTTAATTCCATACACCAATGCCACAGTGAGTGACACTGTACTACAAACGGAAGCCACCCACAAATTGGGAGTCTCCAACCCAACAGCAGCAATATCAACCTTCAATTTCTGCTAACCCCCTCCAATGTGTGTCTGTCTTTCTCTACCTCTGTCTCCCTTTCTCCAGCTCCCCATCACCTTCCCTTCCTTCCTTCCTTCTCCAGAGAGTCTCTCCCCGATCACTTCTCAGCTTCATTCTCTTCTAACCCTCCCCCAATTTGAATCCACCTATTTAGCTCTTCTCCTTCCTCCCCCACTAAACTTCTTTTTAATCAGGCATTTGCCTGATTTTTGACATTCCTGACAAAAGGATCAGGCCTTTTATTTCCTTTTGGATGCTGTTTTGCAGTCTTTTATCTACTGTCAACCACCAGGATAGTGATGCATCAATGTCAGCTGTTAACTCACTCAACTGGAATTGAATAAATTGGCTGTCATAAATGCTAGTGTATGTAGGTGTACCATATCAATTGACTACAAAAGAACAAATTACAGAAACCCAAATAATAAATGAACAAACTAGATTAAATCGAGATTTTCAATTGATGGGTCGGGATGAAATCAAAGACATTTTACGGATCCTCTCTCAAAATGCTGTTCCCAGTTAAAACAATACTGGAGGGAACAACAATAATTTTTTTAGCTTTATTTCACACAAAAGTATTAATTATTTTTTTGATTCTTTAAATAACTCTATTCATCTCTTGTCCAAATATTTAAATTTTGCATTTTCAACATTGATGATAATGTTTCATTTGCCATGCGAAACACAAATGTAACAGCAAAGAATTAAGTTGACTGAGGCAAAAGTGTGACAGACATTAATCCTGCAATCCACGTATTTCTTTACTAACCTTGCTGAGTTTTGTACGGTCATAAGGCAAGTGTTCTTCTTTGGTTGCCATTATTATGCGTCCTCTGTAAAATTCCTGGCGAAGAGTTTCTGCACATATTAATGCAGCTGGACCTAATTGCAGAAATGAAAATGTTGGAGTCTGTGGATTCACAAATCTTCAGTCTATCTGCAGTAGAACTTCATTCTCAGTACAACACAAGTTACTTTGGAAGGAGTTCTGAACTCATCAAAATACAGACATGATTTCTTTTGACTCGAGACGCTCCCTCATGAAGATTTTTACCTCCAGAACACAAAATGAGTACAATAAAATTCCTGGTATCTGGAATTCAAGCAACCATCAAAAAAAAAAGAAAATAAATATTAAAAATTAAAATAAATGAGAATAAAAATAATAGGTTAAAATATTACGCATGTTTAAAATTGTAAAAGTAAATGTCCTCTAATATAACACACACAAACTTTTGGTGGAGATGAGAGCAAATATTCAGCCAGTGGAGTGCCCTGGTTGTGCTTTGCTTGAAGCAGCTGCATGAATAAAGTTTGAATAATGTTGTGTTTAAATAAAATGGTGTCACCCAGGATGAAGAGCTGGTTGGTGCCGCTTACCATTGGGGTGACTCTCTTAAGTGCTTCCTCGTCTCTGCTTAGTAAGAGTCGCCCCAGTCAGCGGCTTTATCTATAAACTTGGTGGGTGGGGGGAGGTAATTATCTTTAATGTTATTATTCATCTTTCTGGCAGCACCATGGAGGGGGAGGAACCTGCAGATGAAGCGACGATTAAATGTTTTCAAATTATGTGATTGAAAATAAAGTAAAATGCTTTAAGGCTGATATATTCATGCAAGTGAAGTTTATTAAGTGTAAGTACAATCTAGTATTTTTGTCCTTCAAACTGTATATTCTTAATGGGGGTACATTAGTTAGGCATTGTGTTACAGGTTATATTAATATGATTATATGTGTTTAAAAGGGAAAGATTATGCAGAGAGAGAATAAGGAGACACGATTGATAAGATTATAATATACAACCAAAGAAAAATAATAGTCTTCATCCCCACACACAGAGTCAAAGAGAAAAAATAATTCACATTATACCAAAACCCCTTATACTTTATGAAGTATATAAAACAAAAGCAACACACAAAAAACACTGAAAAGCATTAATCAGATGCAAGAAGCCAGGTCCTCACCCACAAGAATGGTATCAAGGACAAAAGAGAAACATGAGAACTTATAAACATACGAAAATATTGTATGAATGGACGTCAAGTTTCGTCAGGTACCTTTAATTGTGGCTAATGAGGTTAAGGCTATAATAAAAGCAAAAGGGAGGGCATACAAGGAAGCAAAAATTAGTGGAAAAACAGAGCACTGGGTAACTTTTAAAAACTTACAGAAAGAAACAAAGAAAGTCACTAGGAAGTTGACAAATAACATACAAAAGGATACCAAGAGTTTTTAAAAAATATATATTAGAATAAAATAGAAACATGGGTCGATATAGGACTGATTAAAGATGATGCTGGGGAAACTATCATGGGAAACAAAGAGATGGCAGAAGAACTAAATGAATAATTATCTAATCAAGGTAGCAAGGGAAAAAAGGCCGGAAGTGGGCGTGAGAACAGTTTAGCTCAGGGTAGTTTCCAGAATAGACTCAATGAGCTGAATGGCCTACTGTTTCTTTTTCTTGTGATCAAGAACCTGTCAACCTCTGCTTTAAATATACCCAACGGCATGGCATCCACAGCCATCTGTGGCAATGAATTTGATAGAATCACCACCCTCTGGCTGCAGAAACTTCTCATCTCTGTTCTAAAGAGACGTCCTTATTCTGAAGTTGTGCCTAGACTCTCCCACCACAGGAAACACCATCATTCAGTGTGTGAAGCTTTGTACTTCTGCTAATACAGTATTTATCTTTTTTTTAATAAACGTGTACAAGCGAGCATACATGCAGTTTATTTTTGTTGCCGATCTCAAAAATGATTCTGAACATGGTCATATGGGTTGGTTGTCTGTTTATCACAAGACAGCAATTCAATCACTGCAGAAAAACAGCAGCGCTGAAGGTGTGGGAGGTAAATTATTTCACCATGTAGAATATAACCTGTAAATGGACACATTACACCTACCTCCACCTATAAGAAGAATGACAGTCTTATTTGATGATGATGAGGTGGCCATGGTTTTGGTTCTTCTGTTTGCTTCCAAGGTCTATATAAAGCAAAAACACCCACACAATACTAAATCTGATTGATAGGTAGACAGATAAGTTGGTAAGAAAATCTTCCTCTACATTGATTATCTTAGCCATGGAAAGAAAAACTTACTTTGGCACTTGCAGATACAATAACCTTGCCATTCTGAACTTTTACCTGGGAAACAAAAATAAAGGGAGTATTAAAATCATTGAGCAGATTTCTTAAAGGCATCTGTCATGCCAACACAACAGGGATTTATTTCTGAAGGATTTTATTCACCTGTTTTTATACTGACTGAAATTGTTCAATGGATCCAAAGATTTCATTGTCCAGAGATGCCACAATAAAAGACAGTGAAAAGAAATACTGTCTTTTTTTAAAAAAAACAAAAGCCTTACAGAAACATCAATTGCACAAGACATTCCAGAAACTATTTGAAGGGATGAGTTTAAATCCCAGTACATTGATAGGATTTATGGGCGTTCATTCATGCGTATAAAGAATGACATTTCTCAAAAGCCACATTGTGCAGAGTTCCATACTGGATTAGAGCTCAGCTTACTTCCTGGCAAAGTAGAGAAACCAGAACAGATTTGAAGGCAACATTGGCAAATGAGCAGTGGGTTGCATCCCATTGTCCAATACTCTACAGCAGGGGTGTCAAACTCAAATTCACAGAGGGCCAAAATTAAAAACTTGGACTAAGTCGTGGGCCAAACTAAATAATTATTGAAAATTTTCAACAACATCTGCATGTTTTCTCTTCTTTCAACATATGTAACGTTAAACTTTTTCTTAAACTGTTTAATAATAGTTTTGGTTAAACTCTTTCTTGAAGAAGCATTAACAAATGAGAAATAAAATATTCAATAAATAATATTTCTCTATAGCCTTTAAGCTCCTTTTAAATGTATTTTTTTTCACAAGCCAACAAGTCAAAAAAAATAACAACTTGCTTCAATGACAAACAGGTTTGTCTTTTAAAATGATGGACATATAGTCTGCCTCCCACCTGTCTTGAAAGGTCCTGTTTTCTGTCTTTCGTTTGGCCATTTTTCGTAAGGGGTTTATTACATGTGAGTTAGGCGACAGGTCGCAGATGCTAATGCAAGTAAAGAGAGGAGGTGGGGGCGATTAGCGGGCTGACGGGCCGGCGCCAATGCATTTGCCAAGCATTCTGGGATTTGTAGTATTAGCTGTGCATGCGCTATACTGGCGCGGTGGCCAGCAGGCCAGCTCTAATACATATTTGTATGATCTTGCGGGCCAAATATAATTATATCATTTAGTCTCCTCAATGGTGGCACTTTTGGCCCACATGGGAAGATCCACAGGCATGTCTTTCACATTGATCTTTCCTTTGAGGAAATCACTGCTTTCCTGTTGCACTTCATCCTGTCAAAAAACACAGTTACTTACCCAAGCAACTGCAAGAAATATCAGTAAAATTTGACAAAAAAAAATAATTTGGCCCGCGGGCCTGAGTTTGACATGTGTGCTCTACAACAATCTTTCATAACGTTCAATGCTATTTATTAGATATTGGTTCAATCTATCACAATGCTGTTAAATTTAAAATTTTGACATACAACACAGTTACAGGCCATTTCTGCCCACGAGTCTGTGTCACCCAATTTACACCCAATTGATCTGCACCTCCCGGTATGTTTCAAATGGTGGGAGGAAACCGGAACCTCGGGAAAACCCCATGCATACATGGGGAGAACATACAAACTCCTTTCAGACAGCGTGGGATTTGAATCCTGGTCCCAATCGCTGGTGCTGTAAAGGGACTTCGCTAACTGCTAAACTAACCGCTGACTGGGAATGTCTCAGGTTTGGTTTCATTCTGAGCTGCTTCATTGATCAAAAAGTAATTCAGTTGGTGTGAAGGCTCTGGGCCATAAATTAAGAGGATACTCGTGATTAGCTAACATTCATCGCCTTGCAGTAATTCTGTTAAAAAGTGCCAAAGTGGGGATGTTATGCCTGGATGGAGTCAATCCTGCCAAAACACCAAGAAACCTGAGAAAACTGGACAACAAAGATATTTCTTCCTGAAAATGTTTGGGCGTATTTTATGGATTTGGGGGTACTGATCAAGAAAATCACTAAAATTTCCTAACATGCATCTTTATTTTTAAATATAATCGAGTTGTCATATTTTAAACCATATATTGCCCACAAAACAAGCTGGTTTAGTCAATCCAACCATCAATGAAAGGCGGTTTGAAGATCTGCTAGTGAGGCCGGAGAAAATAGTATGGAAGGCATTTAAAGATGTTGCTGAGAATTTTCTTGGCAACTACAGAGCGCTAAACTACATCCAGCTGATTGACAATGTGCTTCAGGCATCCAAAACCACAAAGTGCAATGTGTCAGTGAAAATTCATTTTCTGCATTTGTAGTTGGACTTCTTCCCTGCTAATCTTCGTGCAGTCAGCGACAAACATGGTGAAAGATTTTACAAGGGCATTTCGACCATGGAAAAGCAATATCAGGGCAACTGGAATCTATCAATACTGTCGGACACTGACACAAGAGACATCAGATGCTGACTACAAATGAAAATAAGTGGCAAAACATTTTTAGGTCAGTTGAACTAACACAATGTGTCACATCATTATGTGATTAAACATGCCAAATTCAATAAAAAATAATTTAATGTTTCTCCAACTTCCTACTTGATACAGCAAATCTGAAATTATGTTCATCTTAAAGTGGCTTATCCTAATCCCTAATATTTGTTCAAGAAGCAAACCTTATGAAAAAACAATTGTTGTCCAGTGTAATATGCATGAGCCTGATTTACACTTAAGAAATGGCTTTTTGGATAAAATAACTGAAGAAGCTGTTGCCACACATGGAAATGTACCCATTAAAAATAATATGAGGAAGGGACTAAGAAAAGTCTGATTGACCCATTCCATAATCTGCATCTTGAAGATTAATCACCAAATTGTAACTCAAGAATATTTCCATTTATGGCAATACCTGTATTACTGTAACTGGGGACTACATTGAGCTGATACACCACTGTTGGATCAGTGATCATCCCTCATTGAGGATTTTCATTTATCCAGCAGGTCAACAATCCCTTCCCCAATTTGCTCAGTTTAATTCTTCCATGAAATTGTGTAGACATGGATTTTAATCTTAAAAGGAATTTGTATTATTTTAAAATTAATTGACAGCGCTGGACATGAACTGCAAACATGAAAAAAGTCAGTGAAAAATTCACAGTTCAAGTACAAATGATTGAATCTAAATTGTACCTGATAGCACTGCAGTCCATCTAGAGAAGGGTACTCTTCTATATCACCAGTTTTTATATTAAAACAGGCTCCATGTCTGGCACATCGAACTTTCCCATTCGAGAGAACTCCTGGATAGATAGAAAGATTGAAGACTGGTTTTATTCTGCATGAGCAGATACATCAAGAGTTATGTTGGAAGCAAAATAATTAGAAAGCGTTTCAGCAAATAAAAATATATAAATAATGTTTAACCAGTTTGGTTCAACAGGAACTCGTGACTCTGTGGAGAATGGATTGTGCAGTTTCTCAAATGAAGCAATGAACCAAGGCCATTTGATATTTGAATAGTTCCACAATGGACAGAAGACACCTAATATTTCCTTCTCATCCGGTATCATTAAAAATACTCATCTTCATTATTTTTTTTGTCAAATTTTACTGATATTTCTTGCAGTTGCTTGGGTAAGTAACTGTGTTTTTTGACAGGATGAAGTGCAACGGGAAAGCAGTGATTTCCTCAAAGGAGAGATCAGTGGGAAAGGCATGCCTGTGGCTCTTCCCATGTGGGCCAAAAGTGCCACCATTGAGGAGACTAAATGAGCTGTGAAAAACCAAAGCCAAGATCAGCAACTCATCGCATCAGCAAATTGGGTAACAGATGATATACTCTAGGAGTTAGATAGTTAGTTTATCACTCTAAATGCACCTATCATACTCAACAATGCTGAGGCAGAGGCACAAAGGGATTGTTGCATAACATTCCAATGATTCTCTTGGTCTAGGGCAGCCATTCTCAAACATTTTTCAGTTATTCCCCCCCCCCCCACCCTGTGAAGGTGTTGTTTTCCTTTCTTCCATATTTTTCTTCTACTAACTACAGAAAAAAAAACATAAAATAGGGCAGCACGGTTGGCGTAGTGTGACAGAGTATATAGGAGTGTTTGGGAGATAAATTGGGAAAGGTTTGTTAGAGCGGGTCACACACAAACACTTTACAACACAGAATTTTTGCAGGAGTTTTTGCAAGAGTACTCAGACTCATGATGGACTGTTTGAAAGAAGGCGGCCTTGGCATGCAAGATTAAGGAGAACCCCAAGGTGTTCTATGCGTATATGAAGAACAGAGGATGATGAGAATGAAGGTGGGGCCACTAAAGGATAAAGGAGGCAACATGTGCCGAGAAGTTGGGGAGGACCTAAATGAATACCTAAAGGACCTTGATCAGGGTAAGGTCAGAATAGATAGGCTTGTGTGCTGAACGATGTGGAGATTAAGGAAGAGGAATTGTTGGATCTTCTTAAAAACATCAAGATTGACAAGTCTCTGGGGCCAGACACGATATACCCCAGGTTGCTGTGGGAAGAGATAGCTGGAGCAGTTTGACCACAGAGGTGCCAGAAAATTGGAGAATGGCAGATGCAGTCTCCTTGTTTTAAAAAGGTAATGGGAAGAATCCTGAGAATTATAGACCAGTGAGTCTTGCATCAGTGGTGTGAAAACTAATGGAGAGAAGTCTTGAGGATAGGATCTGTGAGCATTTGGTCAAGTCCAGTCTACTCAAGGATAGTCAGCATGAGTTTGTGAAGGAAAGGTCATGCCTTATGAGCCTAATTTTTTTTTGAGGAGTAACAAAAGAAATTGTTAAGGGTATGGTGGTGGATATGGTCTATATGGAGTTTCACAAGGGATTTCAGCAAGGTCTCCCATGATAGACTTGTTCAGAAAGTCATGAGGCATTGGAACCTTGGTTGCGTGGTTAAAAAATTGGCTTAATGGTAGAAAGCAGAGAGTAGAAAGGGAAAGAAAGTATTTTGCCTGGAGGTCAGTGACTAGTGGAGTACCACAGGATCTGTTTTGGGATCCCTGCTCTTTGTGATTTTTATAAGTGACCTGGATGAAGAGGCAGAAGGATGGGTCAGTAAGTAGGCAGATGATACGAAGGTTGCAGGAGTTGTGGATGCAGCTGAAGGTTACAAGAGGATATAGACAGGATGCAGAGAAGTGGCAGATGGAGTTCAGTCTGGATATGTGTGAGGTGATACATTTTGGAAGGACAAACCAGAAGGCTGAGTACAGGGTTAATGGTCAGTTACTTGAGGGACCAAATCCATACATCCCTCACGATCAGCACACAGGTTGATAGGATACAGTAGATAAGGCAGCCTATGGGATGTTTGGTTTCATTAAGAGAGATTTGTAGAGTTGCAACACTAGCGCTCGAACTTTGAATTCAAGAGTAAAGAGGTCATGTTGAAACTCTACACATCTCTAGTGAGACCACACTTAAGAGTATTGTGGTATCCTCATTATAGGAAGGACGTGAATGCTGTGGAGAACGTGCAGAGGAGATTTACCAGGTTGTTGCCTGGATTGGAAAACAAGTCTTATGAGGCAAGATTAGCATAGCTAGGACTTTGGAACAAAGAAGAATGAGAGGAGACTTAATAGACGTTGACAAGATTATGAGAGGCATAGATAAGATGAACAGCCGGTGCCTGTTTCCCAGGGAAGGAATAGCAAACACCAGAAGACACGAGTACAAAGTGAAGGGAGGGAAGTTTAGGGATGATATCAGGGGTAAGTTTATTATGCAGAGAGTTGTGGGTGCCTTGCCAGGGATGGTGGTGGAAGCTGAAACATTAGGGGCATTTAAGAGACTCTTAGATGGGCACATGTGGAAGAAAATAGAGGGTTATGGGGCATGAGAGTTTAATAAGGAATATATGGGTCGGCACAACATTGAGGACCAAAGGGTCTGTACTGTGATGTAGTGTTCTATATTCTAAGACATGAGGTTGTCTAGGCAGACAAGGTGAAGAAAATTCCTCATGGCTTCGATTTTTTTTTTCCAGAGCAAAAGATAGTAAGGGACAAAATTAATCCAACTGAAGATCAGAAGAGGTTCACAAGGATGATTCTGGGAATGAAAGGGTGAGCATGAGGAGTATTTGACAGCTCTTGGGCCTGGGATTTAGGAGAATGAGAGGGGATCTCATTGAAACATTGAGAACATTGAACAGGGCAGATGTAGTAAGGTTGTTTCCCGATGGTGGGAGAGTCAAGGACAGGAGGCCCTAACGGCATACCTGGCAGGGTACTGAAAATCTGTGCCAACCAACGATCAAAATGTTCACAGACATTTTCAACTTCTCTTAGCTGCACCGGCTTCAAAAGGGCTTCAATCAAGAAGAGTAGTGTGAGCTGCCTCAACGACTTCCGCCCAGTAGCACTAACTTCTAGTTTAATTTATATAGCACATTTAAAATACTACATTGACCAAAATGTGTACAGATCATAATTACATCTCAACTTAAGCAGATATTTAAAGTGCAGTATAAAGCAGCTACTCAGTGTTCAGGATAGCTATCATGTTGCGTGTACAATCAACAATCACCTCAAAACGCTTCCGAGTAAAAATATTACTTCAACCTGGATTTAAAAGAGTTAAAGGAAGGGGCTGATTTTTGATGGAGGGAGAAATGTTAATCCAGTTTTGGGCCTGCAAATCTCCCCCAAGTTTGTGATTTGAGCGCGTAACTACCAACAATTAGCCGATCTGAGGCGTCTTGAAGTAAAGTAGGGAGTTAGGATGTAGGAGGGGGCTAGTCCATTAATAGCTTTGTAATCACACTGGCGAACTTTAAAATCTATTCTGACCCGTACCAGCAGCCAGTGAAGGGAGGCCAGAATAGGGGTGATATAGTCCCTCTTCTTGGTTCCTGTCAGGAGCCTTGCTGCAGCATTCCATACAAGTTGCAGATGGAACAATGACGACTGACTAATTCCCATATGTAGGGATTTAGAGTAGTCTAAACGGGAGAAAAAGAGGGCATGGATAACTTTTTAGAGGTCTTTCAGTGACACGAATGATTTGATTCTGGCAATAGGGCAGAGCTGGAAAAAGCAAGCTTTTACTACAGCAATTACTTGTTTGTCAAACTTGAGCGTGGAATCAAATATCACACCAACGGATTTGACGTGTGGTTTGATGAGGGTGGATAAGTTACCAAGGGTAGTGGAGTTGGAGAGGCCAAATAGGATATCTCGGATTTGCCTTTGTTTAGCTGCAGGCATCCACAACTTTATGTCCTCCAGACAGCTGTTGAGACTGGTTATCTTTGCTCGATTGTTAGGCTTCAAGGGGAGTTAGAGCTGAGTATATCAGCATAGCAGTGGAAGGAGATGCCGTGTTTTTTGGATGATATGGCTGAGGGAAAGCATATATAAGAAGAGAATAGGGCCCAGAATAGACCCTTATGAAACTCTGCAGGAAAGAGGAGCAGAGGAGGATAAAAATTTGCCCATATTGACTCATAAAGTCCTATCAGGAAGATAAGATCTAAACTAGTTCAGGGCTGTGCCAGCGACACCTCCCCTCTGCCGGAGGCAATCTATTCTGCTCTGATGAAATGCTTCGAGAGGCTGGTCATGATCAGAATTAACATGTACCTAAGCAAAGATCAGGATCCACTGCAATTTGTCTATCGTCACAATTGCTCTGCAGCAGATGCAGTATCGCTGGCTCTCCACTCAGGTCTGGATCATCTCGATAACAACAATTTCATGCATATGGTTGCTCTTCAACAACTGCAGCTCTGCCTTCAATAACATTATTCCCTTAGTGCTGACTAACAAATATAAACTCTAGGCCTCTGTACTGTACCGCACCCCCTCCCACCCCCACCCCCCCCCCCCACCCCGGCAACTGGATCCCTGACTTCTCATCGTAAGACCACAGTCTGTACAAATTGGAAATAATGTCTCCTCATCACTGATCATCAACACAGGCACATCCCCTTCGCTCTGCTACCATCAGGAAAAAAGTGCAGGAGCTTAAGGACAAGTACAAGGATGGCTTCTTCCCCGCTGCTATCAGATTCCTGACTAATCAATGAACCAAAGACACTGCCTCACTTTTCGTCCATCACTCTAAATAATAAAAAAACAGAAATGGTAATGTTGTAAGATGGTTAAGAATGTTTGGACTGTGATGCTGCCACAAAGCACCGAATTTCAAGACCTATTCATGACAACAAATTCTGATTCAGGATTACAGGGAATCTGCTTTAGAAAAGATCCAGATGAATTTCTTCAGACAGACGGTGAGAAATGTTTGGAATTTGTTGCCACAGGTGGTTCTGAAGGCTGGGTCATTGAGTGCATTTAAGGCAGAGATGGATAGATTCTGAATTAGCCAGGGCATCAGAAGTTATGGGGAGAAGGCTGGGCAGTGGGGCTGAGTGGGGAAAATGGATCAGCTCATGATTGAATGGTGGGGCAGACTTGATGGGATGAATAGCCTACTTCTAGGTCTTATGGTTAGCTAGGGATGGAGTCAGAAGAGATGGGGGGGGTGAGATCTTAAATGGGATTTTTTGCATCTTATATTTACTCAGGAAACTGACACAGAGTTCAAGGAAATGAGGCAAATGAGGATAAGGGCATGGAACCTCTGCAGATTAAAGAGGAGGAGGTGATTTTTTTTTAAAAATCTTCAAGTGAAGAAAGATGGACAAATCCCCAGGGCCTGATCACTTATTCCCTCTGACCTAAAGGGAAACTAGTGCAGAAATTCCAAGGACCCTGGCTGATATATTTAAAACGTCCCTAGCCAAAGGTGAGATGCTCATATTAGAGGGTAGCTCGTATTGTTCTGTTTTCTAAAAAAAAGTCTCCAAAAATAACACAGGAAATTGTAAACGGGTGAGCCTCACATCAGTAGTATGCAAGTTGTTGGAAGGAGTTCTAAGAGAGCGAATGTACAAGTACTTGGATAGTCAAAATAGATTGGTGAGTGAAGGTTGCATTTACTTGATCTTCAGGTTTTTTTGAGGAGGTTACCAGGAAAGTTGATGAAGGAAAGGCTGTGGATGTTGTCAGAAATCTCAGAAATGTGCTTTCAGTGTGGAGATTGGAACCGATCCATTCAACCTGGTTGTGCACAAAGGTGAGATCCTTCTGAGAGGACCTAGGGGACATTCTGGTACAAAAATTACAAATGTGGATCCAGAAGTGTACCTTCTGGGAGGCATTAGAGACGCAAGTTTTAGACTGTCCAAATACCAAATTCAATTTGTGAAGGTCGCCTTTTCAGTAACCAGAAAGTGTATAGTGATTATGTGAAATCCGACTCCATACTAAATATTACACGATGGAATATGGAAATTCAGAGTTGCATTCTCCTGGAGAAAATCATGTAAAGTTTACAGAGGAAATATGACACAATTGTTCGAATGCAGCAACCCTATCTGAAATACAAAAGTACACAGATATAACTTCTCCCCTTCAGAATAAAGGAAATGAAATAATCCATCCCAGCAGGGAAATGATTGGGATCAAAGAAGTGGGACATGGTGCAGATCACGGGCTCATTTTTCTTCCTTATCCTTTTTTATTTAAGTACCTGGAATTTTTTTTTATTAAAGTTTTTCACAAGGGTTGTTGACCTCACTAGTTTTTGTATTTGTAGAATTTATACAATTTTATTCTCGTTTGTATTGGGGCATGAGGGGAGGGGTAGAATGTATGATACACATGTGTTGAAAGAAATTGTATTGTTGTCTGAATTTATAGTCTTTGAAAATCAAAAATAAAATATACAAAAAAAAAGATTGATGGTGGGTCCATGGTTATTTATCATCTACATCAATGATCTAGATCACACTTGTCAAACTCTGGCCCGGATATAATTATATTTGGCCTGCAAGATCATATTAAATATATATCTTAGAGTTGGCCCGCTGGCAGCCGCGCCAGTATAGCGCATGCACACTGAAGGTGAAAATGAAGACGCCGGAGGTGTGGAGGGATCTCAGAGTTCCGAATCCCGGGGATCGGAGCGCCGCACTCAGCCCGCCCGGCTCCCGGACACACAGACGCGGCTGGAGTTGGGGACCATCCTCGCTGGGTCTGCACTTCAGCGGCGACGCCGGACCGAACGTCTCGTTGGCGATGCCTTCCCCCTCGCTCCGCGCGCGGCAGACCCTGCCTCCCGCTCCTTTTGTTGGAGACGAGCCCGGCGCCGTGAGATCGCAGTTTAATCCCTCTCCAACCATGGGAGGGGGGTAGGAGCAACGCGCTCTTCTCAGCCAATTCCTCCACCGCCCCGGACGCCGGCGTTTCAACGGGGGGTTCGGGTGCCTTCGTCAGGCGACCGACCTGTTGGTCCAAAACAAGGGGAGAGCGTACAAAATCCACACAGACAGCACCTGAACTCGGGTGAACGTGGAGCTGCGACCCCACATTCCACATCAGGACTGTGTGTAAGATTGGGAGCAGTGAGACGGAAGCTTATTTTGTTCCTGTGATTTAAGCCTTTCTTGGGGTGGGGGGGGGGGTCCTTCTCTGACCACTTGCCTAACAATTAACCTAATCAGATGTGGAGTTACCACAATACAACAGTTCTCAACCTTTTTCTTTCCACTCGCGTCCCTGTGCCATTGGTGCTCTGTGATTAGTAAGGGATTGCTTAAGGTGGTCTGTGGGTGAAAAGAAAAAGTTTGAAGACCACTGCTTTAATCATCCCTCATTGACTCGTCATGTGCATGGTTTCAGACGCTAAAGGAAATGGGACAATGACAATGAAAGAGTTTATCCAAAACTATTATTAAACATTTATTTTAATAAGAAAAAGTTTAACATTACATATGTTGAAAGAAGAGAAAACATGCAGATGTTGTTGAAAATTTTCAATAAATATTTAGTTCGGCCCTCGACTTAGTCCAAGTTTTTAATTTTGGCCCTCCGTGAATTTGAGTTTGACACCCCTGATCTAGATGATGATCCAGTAAATGGGATCAGCAAGTGTGCAAAGGACACAAGGATTGGAGGTGTAGTGGACAGCGAGGAAGGCTTTCAGGGTTTGCAGAGGATCAGAATCAGCTGGAAAAGTGAGTTGTAGAGCGAGGTGTTGCATTTTGGAAGGCCAAATCAAGAAAGGTCATATGTGGTAAATGGTAGGGCACTGACGAGTGTGGTAGAACAGAAGGATCTGGGAATACAGATACATAGTGCCCTGAAAGAGGTGTTACAGAACAGGGTTGTAAATAGAGCTTTTGGCACATTGGCCTTCATCGTCTTTGTAAATATGAGAGTTGGGATGCTACAGTCAAGTTGTACAAGATATTAGTGAGGTCATATTTGGAAATATTCTGTGCTGTTTTGGTCACTTAACTACAAGAAAGATGCGAATAAGATTGAAAGAGTACATAGAAGATTCACCGGGACTTGACTGAGTCACAGGGAAAGATTAAACAGGCTTGGATTTTATTTCCTGGACTGTAGAAAAATGAGGAGAGTTTTGATAGAGGTGAACAAAATTATGATAGGTATAGATGGAGCAACGCAAGTTGGTTTTTTCCACTGAGATTAGGTGAGATACAAATCAGAGAACATGGGTTAAGGGTGAATGGGGAAAAGTTTAAGGGGAACAGTAGGGCAACGTCTTCTCACAAATTAGTGGGAGTATGGAATGAGCTGCCAGCTGAAGTGATGAATGAGAGTTCATTTTTAACATTTAGGAAAAACTTAAACTAGTACACGGATGGGAGGGATAAAAAGGGCTATGGACTGGATGCAGGTCAGTGGGACAAGGCAAAGTAATTGCTTGGCACAGACTAGAAGGGCCAAATGGCCTAATTTCTGCGTCATGATGTTCTATGGTTCTAACCAAAGGTACTTAAGAGCATTTTCTGAAATGGGTGATTGTCACAACCTAGCCTCGCTCTGGAAATACCTGATTTTTGTATGCACTAAAAGAAAAATATTGCATGCAACAATTTCTAGGTTTAAAACAGTATATATTGACCATATTGTCTCACACTGATGATTTATATGTCGGCCAAGAGGCTCACAACTCAAAGCACAATGAGTTGGTTTACTTCAAAAACATATTCTAAGATCAAAGTGATGAACACCAAATTCTCCTGGTAAACACAAAGTTATATTCTCCAGAAAATTGCAATGAAAAGAGGATGGTTATGAAATAAATTGTGTGTGTGGGGCGGGGGGGGGGGGGGGGAGGGGAAGAGGAATTGATCAAAGACAAAAGTGTAGACACTAATCTTCATTGACATATGAATTACCCAATAACTCATCCATTTGGCTTCAGTGTCATTTGTGATAGGCTACCATTTTAAATGTACTGGTTTTCAAGGCAATGTATATACATGCAACATTATTTGTGGCATAATGGGCAATTGAATATTTACGAAATGCATGGTTTTACCTTTCACCAGAGGAACTCCACAATGAGCGCACAAGTGTCCTATGGCACTAAATTCCCCGTTGCTTTTGATCACAAGCAGTTTATTGTTTTCAACTTCAAATTCACGCATCCTGCATCCAACAGCAGAAGAATAATGACAGGAAACAGTGTTTAATTTCAAAAGAAAGAATATTAAATGTCAGTAAATCTGCTCTGGTTTAAATCTCCCTTCTATTTTCACATATTAATTAGCTTCTAGCTTTGTTGGCTGGAAGAATTCTGATTAATTTTGGACAGAAATGGTTTTGCAAAGAAACCAAGCAGTGTACTGATGTTATTTTAAAATTAACTGCCAGGTGCCTGTTGCAAAGGGAGATCCTTCATGATTATCAAACATTTTCAGTGACAAGGAAGAGTCTGTTATTCTCTTGTCTTTTTTAAACCTTGTGCTCAGATAATTAACTCTACACAGATGCATATTTCATTCACACTACTGAGCTTCAAGCAAGAAATATCACTCTCACCAAAATCCTTGAAGTAAATTTGATAATGAAGCTTTATATTTGGTAGTCAGCCACAACTATTACCTGCTCCAAAAAGTTAAGTGGTGAATAATGCCATTGCAATATTCAAACACTTTTTTTTAAATTGAAATCAGTACAAGTCTGAGAAACTCTCCAACCCTGGGATGCAGACAGGAACATTCCCAGGATGCAGGCATACGTGCCAAGGACACACTGAAGCTCAGTGCATTGACCACAAAGGCTTTTTAAGAAAGGACCAATCTATGATACTGCTATTAGTCAGTGGTGACTGAACAGCTGGGCCCTGTGCAACCGCTTCTCAAACACTTGGAGTACATTGTTCAGAAAGAAAATGTGAGTGCTCTTGATGTATTGTAGAGAATGCGTTGATTTGATGACACAATGAATATAAAGAAAAGACATTCCAATTGTATACATTTTTATGAATAATGTATATTTTTAAACTAATAAAATGAGGAACAGACACTGCAAAATGGAAGATGGCTGTATGTTATGGGCTCATAATACTATCTCCGCAACAGTAATTAAACCCAGTAAACTATTTCATAAGCATTAGATCTTTGAGTCGAAGATAATATTTTGACTACTACAGTTAAAGAAAGAATCACACTTACTCTCCATCATTCATCTCATCAACCGAACAAATCTCTTTTACAATTACATTCTCCTCTTGGTCTTTCTCTTTTCTCTTGTGTATTTGTTTGGGTGATTGATCATTTTGACTTTCTGAAGTGGTAAAATTAACTATTGGGGAGAAAAGAATATGGAAAATAAATGCTCATTCTCCTTGTGAAACCAAAGAGTACCTATACCATCTCCAAATTGGACTGTGTACACTTAGACATTCTTGGAACATTAGTCATGTTCCTTCATAAACACTGCCATTGTGAAAAATCATGCTAACAATAATTATAAAGAAATATAATCTGTACTTAAATGACTAAATTAATCATAACTTGGATTTAAGAGAACAAGAATCTATTTGTTTAAGACACAGAGTATTTGACCTTTTTTCAATGTTAAATCAGATCCTTATCATAATTGAATGGACAATATCAAGGGCTTTTCAATGATATTAATATGTGAGTATTACCATAACACAGAAGAGGAACATTGGCAGATGGCTTGAAGAGCCATAATCTGCAAGACTACAAACCAAATTCTGGATGCTAATATGTTTCTTCCTCACCCCCCCTTGACATGATCTACTGGGACTGTGGTCTGAAGGGGGCATGCAAGATCATTCTTCCTCCTTACAGCTGCTCCAGTCAGGTAAGAAATACAGGCCGAGGAACAGTTCGCGCCGAACGACCAACGGAACTGCTCACACTAACCATCCGAGACACTCATATTCATGAAACTATATCTTGACCTCCACATGTATTGTTTGACTGGATGTTTTGCATCGAGGACCAGTTCTTGTGTAATCAGATGACAATAAGTTTGACTTATTGTCAATCAACAAGGTGGAATGAGCCAATTGACCTCCTTCTGCACAGGGTAAATGCCCTGAACTAAGCCTTTTAACTGCTGAGATGAGAGGAAAAATTCAGCAGTTGTCAAAGTATTCAATTTTCTTAAAAACAATTTTTAAAAGATGCACAGAAATGCCCCACATATTATGCCCCAGTTAAGTTCATATTCATTGAGGTTTTTCTCACCCTTGAGAATGGGAAACTTTGAGGAGATTTGTTTTTGTATCTATTGCCAAAGAACATATAACCACAAATTATTTTTGACAGTGTACAATTTGGCCAGTGGAACTTTTGTTTATAAATATGTTTGGATCGGGTCTAACAATCCCGGAAACAAAATTGGACAGTGAAAATAACCAGCTAACAAAATTTACTCACAAAAAGGCCATGAGAGGAATTTAACCTCAGAGTATTACTCAGTCTGAAAACTATTCATTGTCTAAATAGAAATAAGGAGTATATTGTAAATATGATTCAGAAGGGAGAACTTGAGCTTTTCTTTCAACCACACGCAATGAAGATGACTTCAGATACCTTTCAGTCTGACCCCAAATTGACGTCCGCTCTTTAATTCTTAAAGGTTTGCAGAATTTACTCTATGATCTGAACCAGATCATGTCTTTTTGAGGATTAAATAAAGCTTTTAGAGTGGACTTGCATTGCTTTAGAATTTTCCATTCATGTTATCCTTCATTAATTCATGTTTGAATGGCTCGTGATAGTATTTGTTTTAATTTTAAATGAATCGCTGTTCAAAATGTACCTCCAAATTAAATAATAGGGAGACTGTGGTTCAAAATGTAATGTTTCACGATATGAGCCAAGTCCAACTCCAAGTCGCAATGTTTGCAAATGTTTCATAGAAACTTTTTTTTTAAACACCAAACTTTATTCAATGTTGCTTCTTCATGGTTAAGTTACCGTGGAGAAGTCAGCTAACTCAATCCAGCCCTTCCCCTGGCGCTGGACTGTTTTTTTTTTATCATTAAATAAGGGACCCTCCTTATGCAAACGCTCATCAAATAATTCATTGACTAAATAATAAATCCCATGTCCTGGGCTCAGGTGCGGACTTGATTTGTTTCTCTTCTGTTGAAACTAGTAACAAAATATCTAAGCGAGCTGCAGAAAATAGAATCATCAAACAACTCGAAGAGTTTGAAACCACTCGGAGACCCATTCATCACATTCTGACCGGTGAACATTAAAAAGATTGGCTTCCCAGTCTAATGGGAAGCAGGCTGTCCCGGACCCACGACTGCACTTGCTGACCTGATTTGGATTTGCCCGTTCCCATCCTGCGCTGGCGAGCCGCACTCCCCTCCCAGCGAGGCAGAGAACGCAGCGATCCGAGCCCAGCCACGAACTGGTCAGCGGCCGAGCCGATGTCAGCAATTCCCCAGGGTAAACAATCGGCCACTGGGTAACGTGCCGGTCTCCAAGGCACCGCCGCGCCCCGCCTGATGTCACCAGCTGTCACCACCCAGCCCCGACCCTGGGAGCGCAGAATCCGAAGCACTTTGAAATACCAGCGCCAAGGAAGCAGTAGGGATAAGGATTGACGTGTATTTGGAAAGACTGGGCATATTCGGACAGTCAATGTGGTTTTGTGTTATCTCAACGTCAGTACTTTTTAAAATAACTTTCTTCCTTTTGCTAGGGAGTCCAGTGGACCCCCAAAACCACCAGCAATAGATATGCACCACAACCCAGGGTTACTTCAACAAAAGTAGTTTTTAATTATAATTGAACAAGAAAACAGAATTAAACTTTAACATGTTACTTAATCCCCCCCCCCCCCCCCCACTAATACTAAGTGCAGGTGTGTGTAATGTATATTTAAGATTAGAAAAGTTCTTTCTCACTGGTTGCAGGCAATTCTTCTGTGCACAGAAGTTAGCATGAACAAAGTTCACCAGTCTTTGGTGCTGAACAGGCTGGCTGTTCTTGCTGGTTTTCAGAGAGAGATTCCTTTTGTTCCAGGACATCCGCACCTGATTCCTTTCCGATCAGTCGTGGTGACGAAACTTGCCCCCCTTCAGGGTTCTCCAGATGATCCTCTTTCTTTCGGGTCACCTCAGACAGCGAGCCTTCTCCTTTGACCAGACAGCCTTCCAAAGGTTGGCCAGCTTTGTCACTCTGGAACTGATTTCTGTGTCTCTCCTCTCTGTTTCACTCCCTCCCTCTCTGAGAGCAAAACTATTCTGAGCCTGTCTGCAAAAATCACATGCTCTCCCAAGCCAGCTGAATTCTGCAACTTCGTTGCTCTTTCTGCGAAAAGCACTCTGCAAAAGTCCTGTGTTTTAAAATGTGTGGGTGCAAGCTGCTCTAGCAATTCCTCTCAAGCCACCTCAAGATACTCTGTCACATTTTATTTAATTCAATTAGCAAAAGTCCTTAAAACATATGCATGCTGGTTCAGATTGTAACAAAGAAATCTGCAAACAATTAAGAATTAAGATAGTATATGTAAAATTGTAGGTTTATATTTGGGCTTAAGACCATAAAACCATGGCATGACTTGAGGTGATGAGGTTAGGTCAGTGGATGTTGTCTTCATGGACTTTAGTAAAATGTTCAGTAAGGTCTCAAATAGAAGACTGATCCAGAATATAAAGATGCATGGGATAGTTGGATTCCGAATTGGTTGGCCGATAGCAGGGGATAGTCATGGGTAGATGTTATTTTGGATGGAGGTCCATAACCACTGGTATTCAACAGGGATTCCTGCTCGGCTCCAAGTTAATTGCGATATATATATACATCACTTGGGATTAAAATGTAAAGTGGATCATTAGGTTCTCAGACACAAACACTACCGGAACTGTGGACAGTGTAGAGAGCTACAAATATGGGCAGAGAAATGGCAGATGGAATTTAATCTGAGAAATTGTGAGATGTTGCATTTTGGGAGGTCATGTGTAAGGGTCAGTGGCGTAGCGGTGGGGGTGGGGGGGAGGGTGCAGTGGAAGTGACTGCTCCCCTGGGCAAATTCTTGGTGGTGCCTTTTTGAGATGTATGCTTGTGGGACTCCAGTGGTGTGCTTGAGCTGATGGCCACTTTTGGGGATTTGCTCAGGGGGAGTGTTCTGGCATCTGGGCAGGAATAGGTATTTAATTCTCCTTGGCCTTCAAAATTATAATAAATTAGTGATAAAAGGTGTAAGTGTGATTAAAATTAATATAATGTTGGAAAAGTGCACCACCTGTAAATTTTGTTTTGTTTACCAGCCAAAACACTTGGCATGAAGTAAAGTATTTAGTTAAGATTTTATTCTGTACTTTGAACTGCATTATTTTAGTTAACAAACCTTTTGTGCGCTCATTAATTTCCTTTGTGTGCTGGTTGCAAAATGTAGCTGTGTGTGCATACACAGGGAACAGTGATCATTGCACCTTTTTTATGTGCTCACTCCCCATAACGTTAGAACCTGGCTACACCCCTGTAAGGGTTAGACAATTAATGGCAGGACTCTTAACTGCATTGGTGCACAGGTGGACCAAATGTTACGAGCCCAAAGGACCTCAAAACCCAGCAGCAATAGATATTCACCATGACAAATGGTTACTTAAACAAAAGTTGTTTTTAATTATCTTTAAACATGAAAACAGAATCAAACTTTAACTTATCACGATTAACTTAACTAATCTAACTTAACCCCCTTCTAATTCTAAGCGCAAATGTAATGTGTATGTAAATTTAAGAAAGTTGTTGGGTTCACAGTCCAATCTCACTTCTCATTCTTTCAAGTTCTGTGGTTCCAGGCAATTCTTATACTGTGCACATAATTTAACATGTATAAAGTTCACCAGGCTTTGGTGCTCGAAAGGTAAATGGTTACCACTCAGGAAGGTTCTTGTAGGTTTGCAGAGAGAGATGTGTGGTTCCAGGATTTCCACAAATGAGTTACCACCATTAGTCACCTCAATGTCTTGCTGATAAAACTTGCCCCATCAGGGCTCTCCAGATGATAACCTCTTTCTTTCAGGCTAACACTGAGTTCCTTTCCGTTCCTCTTATTCCAAGAGAAACATCAGACATAGGACTTCCAGCCATCCACCACTCTGGAGCTTCTGGTTCAGTTCCAACAAGCTTGTTCTCCTGGCTTGTTACAGCTTTCTGTGTCACACACAGTCCAAGACTCTCTCTGTCTCTCTCTCTGAGACTCAAACTGCCAGGAAGCATGTGTCCTCCTCTCTCTCACTTGCAAAACCCCTGACCTTCTCCAGCAAACAATAGGAGTTCCACTTTTGGTTCATCTTTTGTTTTTAGGTAAACAAGAACCTCTCAATGACCTTTCTGTGAGGAGGTATTAGGAGACAGCCTGTCTCTTGCTGTTGCTTTAAAGACAATAGTCCATTCATTCACTTCATTTAACAGCAACTTGTGAAATCTCCATAGCATTCTCCATAGTTTCCGTAAAGTCACTGAATATGAATTCTTCAGTATTTCAAATAGTATTTGTTTTAAAATGTGTGCATGTATGTCACCTACTCTACTTTTCCCAATTTATCTCCCAAAAACATTCCCAAATATTCTATCACACAAGTCCTGAAAGTTGCCATGCAAGTAGATAGGGTGGTAAAAAAAAGGATATGGCATGCTTGCCTTCATTAAACAAAGCATTCCATATAAGAAAAGGGAAGTCATGTCACAGCAATATAAAACTTTGGTTAGGCTGCACTTGAAGTATTGAATGAAATTCTAGTCAAATTTGGGTAATTTGCTCTGGAGTATTAGAGGCTGAAGGAAAACATGATAAAAGTTTATGGAATTATCGGAGGTATAGATAGGATTGACAGAGTCAGTTTAAAATGTCAAATACTAGAAGACATACATTTAAAGTAAGAGTTTAAAGGGAATGTATGGAGAAAGTTTCTTACATGGAGAGAGTTGGGTGCCTGGAACAGGCTGCTACAGTTGTGGTGGAAGCAGATACAAGAGTACATTGGAGAGGTTGTTAAACACATGAATATGCAGGGAATAGAGGAGTATGAATCATGTGCAGGGAAAAGGGAGTTAGTTTCATTTGGCATCAAGTTTGGTGCCGGCACGGTGAGCTGAATGGAATGTTCTTGTACTATGTTATATGCATTCTGCAACTAAACCACAATCAGAAAGGTATTTGTCTCTGAAGCATACAGAAGCCATAAAACTCATGAATTTCTTTGGCAACTGTTAATTATATTTGCAGATGCAACAAACCCAGAAACACTGAGAGTAATTTGCTATTGCACACTATTGGGCCATGTACAGTATATCAGGCCAGGGATAATTGTAACAAAATCAAATGTATTTCAATCATTATCAATCTTATAATAAAAGATGAATGCTCTTAAAACATTTCTGCTGAGAAGCATCGGAGATAATAGTCCCAATCAACCCAAGCTGAAAGTTAAATTTTTTAAAACTTTATTTATAACATGATAGAAGCCATTTAAATCTGTGCCACCTAATTATACCCTGACCTACAACCCTGTACATTTTAGAGGAAACCAGAGCACCCAGGGGATAGCCCATTCAGACACAGGGAGAATGTACAAACTCCTTAAATACAGCGCCAGATTTGAACCCTTGTGGCTGGCGCTGTAATCGCGTCTTAGACACAATAGTTCAGAAGTGCTGGGATTTCAGGGGAAATTTTTAAAACTCAGAAAATGCTCGAAAACTTCAGTAGTTCAGAGAACACCTATGGATTGAGAAAAAAATGAAAATTTCAGGTCCATGGCTCTTGTCAATTCCAAGATTGGGAATGGGACATAAATTCAAAAAAGTTAAATCACTCAGACACTATGAAGGAACAGAATCGGAATCAGGATTTATTGTCATAAACAAGTTACAAAATTTGGTGTGTTGTAGCAGTAACATGGGGTGCAAACATTCATATTATAAATAATCTTACAACAATAAATATTAAAAAAAAAGTAAGCCAGTATTCAAGAATCCCGTGTTTATCCTGTGTTACAGTTATTACCTGGGCCATAATGGTTTCCAGCATTTTATTTATGAGAACAACATATATTTTCTTTGTCTTCCATTGAATATTACCCAATTAATAATATTTATAAATAGTTATTATAGCAAATTGTTTATTTCCACTTCAGAAAATATTTACATGCCTTGGTGTACGGGAAATGCTGCATTAATTATTATTGGTCATACAGAATGGAACAGGCCCTTCAGCCCAAAACAGCCATATCAACCAAGTTGGCATTATGGGCTAGTCCCATATGTCTGCATTTGGTCCCTATCTTCGTAAGCTCATCCTATTCATTCAAAGTCTTGAACGTTGTGATTGGGTCCCACTTCTAGTTTGCTTTGGAACAAAGGCAGACACAGTTACATCCAATAGTATGCAATGCGGGCCATTGGATGCTACATACTGAATGTAATGCTTATTTACTCATGATTGACCTGCACCTTCCACAGACCATTCACACAGTGACTTGAAGGGGACTTGCCTGTGCAGTTCCCAAGCCAGCAAGGGAAACCTAATCTAGTGTGTTTTCTTTAAGTTAAATGGCCGACCTTCTCACTGACCAACCCTAAACCCATCAAAGTGGATCATTAGTCAGGGGAGAGTGGAGTATTAAAGATGGAATTGGTAGTTTTGGATCAGTTGTGAGGTATAATTGATGGCTAGAGGGATACTGTTGGTAATTGCAGTTTAATATTCCTAGTTGTAACGAGGTTGTTGACTAGGGATTGTGACCAATTGCTGGAATGAGTTGATGTTTGTGGGATAGGGCTGGTGAATATTCAGGAGTGTGTCAGCAGATCGAGAGGCTGGGAATCAGCAGGTCTGAAAAGTTGGATGTTGAGCATGTAAAGGAAGGGTCTGGGTTGAGAGGCCTGCAGTTATAGAGGCATGCCTTGGCCCTTGTGTGCCAGAGGATTTCCCACCATTGAGCCATGCTTGTTTATCTGCCACGAAGCAATATTTTGACTAATTTCCAAATGAGAATCAACTTTCCAGGCAATGATCTTTCATCAGTACTCACCATAGTCTCTGAAGATGTGAAAACCTGATGAGTCTTATGTGATTAAATATCTAAATCATGATTATGTCCTGGTTTATTGTTATAGTTAGAAAAGCCGCACATTAGAGATTGTAAATTAGTGAAATCTGTGCTTCTCTTATCTGATATGTTCACCATTCAATAAATATGATGTGATAATTGTTGCCCCAGCTGGAATGTATTGGGTATCATTTCCATAACATAAGTTAAAATAGCAGATACTTAATACTTGTGTAAACATTGCAGTTTGTTAGGATGTGGGAACCTGTTGCTTGCTTCAAGACGCATGATAGTGAATACTGCTTGAAAATGATAACAGGAACAAACCAACCCTGAATGCAAATGCTATGACTGCATAATCAAGGATTATGTTTCTCAAACAGATTCAAAGGGAAATGAACTGATTAACAAAGCAATCTATATTCATGGAGTCATGCAGGACAGAAAAAAACACTTCAGCCCACCATGTCCATGTTGACTATCTGTACTAATCCAATTGATCATCACCTGGTCCATAGCCTAAGTCATAGTCATAGAGTTCTACAGTATGGAAATTGGCCTGTTGGTTCAACTTTTCAATGCCAATCAACTTGTCCCATTTGCCTGCATTTGGCCCATAGCTCTATAAATCACAACAATCCTCGCACCTGCCTAAATATGTTTTGAACATTACAATGTTCCCTATCTTGACCACCGTCTTTGGCAGCTTGTTCCAAAACCCACCACTCTCTCTAGAAGAAGGCACCCCCTCGGATCCTTTAAAATCTTTCCTCTCTCACGTAAAATCGATGCCATCTCACTGTACATTTCCCCACTGTGGGAAATGGGCAATAACCATTTGCCTTAACGATGCCCCTCATGATTTTATAAACCTCCATAAGGTCCCTCCTACACTCAAGGAAGTAAAGTCCCAGTCTTTTAACCCTCTCCTGAAAGGTCATTCAAAGTCATCCGTTTGGTAACCTTGTTGTGAATCTTTTCTGCATTCCTTCCAGCTTAAAGAGAACTTTCCTTCAGCTTAGTGATCAGATATGCATTTAATACTCCAAGTGTAGCCTGACTAATGTCTTGTACAACAGTAACACGATGATCCTGCTTCTGTACTCGCCTCCATCAGCCAGGGCACTGTGCCAAATGCCTTCTTTTTCTTTAAATATTTTATTTAGGATTTTCCAAACTTAAACTCAAACAGTTATCAACATTTTATCAGTTTCAATGTTAACAGTGTCAGCATTGACAACAATTTACAATTATTCATTTTATAGGTATCTACAGAGTTCAAGCTCTTTTCATCTCCCTCCCTCCCTCAACCCTGACATTTAACACTTAACTAACTCCAAATGCCTTCTTCGCCACCTGTGTCAGCCTTCTCGTGGAACCAATAACCCCAATTTCCTTTGTTTTACAACTCCCTCTTGAACCCTACCATAAATCCTGCCCAAAATGCAACACCTCTCGATTGTCTGAGTTAAGTTCCATTTGCCATTCCTTAGTCCATTTTACCAGTTCATCTGTACCAGTGGTTTTCAAACTGCCCCCTAAACTCCAATTCCACTTTAAGTAATCCCTATGCCATAAGTACTCTGTGATTAGTAAGGGATTGCTTAAGGTGGTGAGTGGAAAGAAAAAATTTGAAAACCACTGTTTTAATCGTACCTAACTGACTCGTTATGTGCACGGTTTGATAACTCCAAAGGACATGGTCAATGACAATTTTTCTCAAGCAAAATATTTCAATAACAATTGGGTCTACAGCAGTAGTTCTCAACCTTTCCGTCCCACTCACATACCACCTTAAGCATAGGGTTGTGAGTTCAGGGGGGCAGTTTAAAAACCTCTGATCTATTCTCAGGTTATCTTTCTTCAGTGTCCACTATACCACCAATTATTGTGTTATCCATAAACTTGCTAATCGTGCTAACTATATTGTCGTCCAAATTATTAATATCAATGACAACAGTGGACCCACTGGTCACAAACCCCTAATCTGTATAACAACCCACCACCACCACCACCACCATCAAGCCAATTCTATGTCCGATTGATCAGGTCCACATTGAGACTCAGGTTGTTACATTCGCACCATTTCATGAGATTTTCCACCTCATATCTATAGTGCAACTCATTGTTGTTGCTGATGAGGCCAACTCCTGGTGGACAAGCATATTAGGACAAATAAAGGGTTAAACTGATAGATTTTCATGAGAGAAAATGCCAAGAGGCTTGAGTATAGCATGGGTGGCACGGTTAGCACTGTGGTTTGCGCAAAGCTATTACAGCGCCAGCCATCCGGATTCAAATCTGGCACTTTCTGTAAGAAGTTTTCACGTTCTCCACATCTGTGTGGGTTTCCTCTGGGTGCCTGATTTCCTCCCACCCTTCAAAACATTCGGGGGTTATAGGTTCCTGCGTGTAATTGGGCTGCATGGGGTTGTGGACTGGAAGGGCCCTCCAAAAGAAAGTGGACACAGCTCAGGGCATCACAGGCAAAACCCTCCCCATTATTGAGCATGTCTACATGGAACATTGCTGTCAGAGAACAACAGCAGAGAACACACGCTCTTTTCTCACTGCTGCCATCAGAAAAGGGGTCTAGGTGCCACAAGACTTGCACCACCAGGTTCAGGAACAGCTGCTCCCCCTCCACCATCAGACTCCTCAACGACAAACCCTATCAGAGACTCATTTAAGGACTCTTACTCGTGCAATTTATTGATTTACTTTTTGTTCTCTCTGTATTGCACAGTCAGTTTGTTCACATTCATTTTCTGTTTATAGCTCTGTTTGTTTACATGTTTACGCTGTGCACAATTTTTTTGCATTTCCAATTAGCAGTAATTCTGCCTCACCCACAGGATAAAAGGAATCTCAGGATTGTTTGTGATGTCAGGTAAGTACTCTGATAATAAATAAATCTGAAATCTAAAATCTCTTTGGCTTGGCTTCGCAGACGAAGATTTATGGAGGGGTAAATGTCCACATCAGCTGCAGGCTCGTTTGTGGCTGACAAGTCCGATGCGGGACAGGCAGACATGGTTGCAGCGGTTGCAGGGGAAAATTGGTTGGTTGGGGTTGGGCGTTGGGTTTTTCCTAAGGTTGTTTGTGATGTCAGGTATGTCCTCTGACAATAAATAAATCTGAAATCTAAAATAGTGTTGTGAAAATTCAATAAATGTCAGCAGACAGGGTGACCTAAATGTATTTTCTCTGCTGCTTATATTTATAAAGTCATCTCCTATGATTGGGAGCGAGTGTGTCACCAGAATATGTCCTTAGATGCAGCATGCTTTTTTTTGTAATGGAACTTGGCTGACCTACCTGACATAGCTATCTTAAGGTAGACAACTCTATCCATAATCGAGCAGCATATCAGTATTTAAATTGATATACTGATCTTGAACCTCCATTTAATTTTAAAATTACATTATTGCCATTAATCAATGGTCCTCAAGCTGCTTAGAAACTTCTATGTTGTTCAAGCTATTCTTTTGTTCCTTTCTGCTAAAATTGAAAATCTCGTTGGCTGACAATTCTCTTGACCACAATTTTAGGTCGAACTTAACTGAAGCTATTCTTGCGGCCAATGAACTATTTTGCTGTTCTGAATTGGCATCATTTGTGATAGGCAATGATAACTTCCCCAGAGGACAGTGTATCTATGGAATTCATAGCAGTGGAGGCAACCTCAGTAAATATATTTAAGACAAGGTTGGATAGATTTCTACAGAGTAGGGGAATTAAGGAGTATGAGGGAAAAGGCAGGTAGTTGGAGATGAGATCAGATCAGCCATGATCTCACTGAATGGCAGAGCAGGCTTGATGGCCAGATGGTCTACTCCTGCTCCTATTCCTTGTGTTCCTGACAGTCTTGCCTTTCATGCCAAGTTCGTTCATGTCACTCAGGCTCATCTTTGCAGCTCTTATCTTTGCCACACCCCACTTGTACACCAATTTCACCACGATGGCCATCTGGTTAATCTTGTGTGTTTAATCATTTTGATTGAATTATACTCACCTACTTAAACCATTGACATGATAAACATGTCATGCACCAATATATTTTTGTTTACATGAGATCTCTCCATCAATTATCCAATTCAACAGAAAAGACATCGAAGGTGATCAAATTATTTTTATTTTGTTTATCTAGAATTGCTACTTTTATCAAGTGAAAGGTGACCTTTACTGAATTCCTTTAGTCCTTTGCTTCCAGTCTCAATGTTCTTTGCAATCAACTATTCCACCATTTTGGTCATCAAATTTGCAGTCGATGGGCATTAAGATTTCAGTGTGACAAAAATAGGCAATGCTATAAGATGGCATTTAAAAGTTTTGAATCTCCAGAGTAATGGCATCTGCTGATTATATAAATCCATCTCATACTCATCTACAGTCAAGACGAGTTGTTTATCAGTTCCACTGCTGTTTAATCTCTTCGAGGCATGATAATACTGAATGATTTACTGGCACCCACACCCAGGTATCTATTATAACCTGGCTCTAATGAATGAAGCTGTACATCCTTCATTTGCGACTTTTGAACATTGTTCAGTCAATGTCCAATACCAATACGAAAGTAATTAGACAGCATGAAAGAGTCAAGTTCCTATTTGTCTTTCTGTGAGAAGGACAGACCAAATATCATAATACAAGGAACAGAAGCAGGAGTAATTCATTTGTCCCTTCAACTCCGCTTCACTCTTCAGCAAGATCATGGCTGCTCTTCTACCTCAGCACCACTTTCCGAACAGGGTAAAGAAGCATGCCTTGTGCGGCTTCACCAGACAGAGCGGTTGGTTGTAAAAATCGGTCCATTTGGTTTGGAACTGACCCTCGCCACCTACTGGGGAGATAGAGAATATTTTGTCATTGCAGATGAATTCATTTCTAAAATAGTGAAATGACATCCCGGACAAATCAGACCAAATGAAAACGCATGTCTGACCTGACCTGTTGATACAGCCAGTCTGGTGGTATGAATGAACCGATATTGGCAGATGAAATTCAAAGGAGATAAGCAGTTACCAAGATGAATGTGGAGAGAAACGCATGCTATAGTGGTGCAAGAGGAAAGGAATGGGGTGGAAGAAGAATGGGTTAAGAGTGTACTTTTTTTTTGAATATTTAAATTTTTACTTTCCATAAATACATTCACACAATCTTTAAACTGTTATACATGTCAAACATATTAAATATCTACAAAATTTAAAATTCCCACCCCACAGATACTAAAATATAACCACGTACCATCAGAGCTCTCATTTTTCATAATTCTTATTCAGGGATATCACACCACTACATAAATTGAAGGGTCAAATTTATAATTGGACCCCTCCATGATCTAAATACGGTTGCCATATCTTGATGAATGTGGCATATTTATTCGTTAAGTTGTAAGTAATTTTCTCCATGGGGAAACAACAACGTATCTTTGCAGCACATTGAGCAATAAGAAGGGGAGAGTTGGATTTCGAAGTGATTGCTATACACTCCTTTGCCACAGCCAGAGCTACTTTAACAAAGCAAATTTGAAATTTAGTCAGTTTGTAGCTCATGTCCATAACATGGCCCAGAAGGTACAGCTCTGGGTCGCATGGGAAAGTAATTCCTGTTACTCTTGTTAGTGTTTCACTGATACCATACCAGAATGGTCATGACCAGGTAAAATGTGAAAATGTTTCAATTTCAACGCCACATCTAAAACACATTTCAGGTTTTGATTTATGCAGTTTTTGTGGCGTGAGATATAATTGATGTAAAAGATTGTATTGAACCAGTCCATATCTTGCAATGATCGTTGACGTCATACTATCCAAACACCAATCCGACCAACACTCCTCTGGTAATATAACACCCAGGTCTGGCTCCCAGCTCTCTGTAGGCCCGGCTTTAGCAATTTTGCCTTGGAGAACAAAATACATCCTAGTTATAAATTTAGGTGTATTTCCCAACCTTAGCATCCCTTCTACATCATCACTTGAGACTAGGACCATTGTACGACCCCATCTTTCTCCCAGGAAGGATCTTAATTGAAGGAAGCAGTGGAAGGTTCTATTCAACAAATCATATTTCTGTTTTAGTTGTTCAAAGGACATAAGTAGCCTTTGCTCATAACAATCTTCAACATGCCTAATTCCTTTCTCATACCAAGTACTTAGAATTTTATTACTCAAATTCATGCACAATTGTTCATTCTGGCACAGTGGTGCTTTTGGTGATATTCCCATTTTTTCCCCCCAATAATTTAACATTCCATTTGTAAATTGTCGCTACCCTCTCCATCACTTTATATAATCCTATTTGGATCCATGAGGGAGAGTGCTCCTCTTCAAAAGGAACCTCGCCTGGGCTGCAAGACAATATTTTTAAAAATCCAGCAATCTTAATTCCCCCCCCCCCACCAAATTTATATTCCCATGTCAGTTTCTTCATGAATATCCTAGGTACTTTATTATTCCAAAGAAATGGTATTATATGACCACTGAGTATCTTTTTAAAAATTCCAAGGCAAAAGAATAGGGCAATGACTAGAAGAAGCACTGTGGTCTCAGCATCAGTTTCATTTTCACACAATTGACCCTCCCAACTAAATAGGCAAGTTTTTCCATCTTTGTAGATTGTCTTCTATTTTTCCAAGCATAGGGAGATAGTTAAATCTAAAGAGTGTTGGGCACTTGTATAGACAGCGTGGTTCGCATGAGGATAGGTTAATAAAGCATGCGGACCAGATAATAGAAAACAAAGGGCCTTGTGGTCTTTGAGAAATATGTAAAAGGATTGTAGGAAGTGGGTCATTATGAAAGTGATTGCAAATGCCTCCTTATCTGTAATTATTTTTCTTGTGATCAATGTAGATGATGTAAAGGCTATTGGCTTCCAAGCCCAATATCTATGATGTGGAACGGGAGACAGCACTTAAATGTCTCCGTGTGCTGCATGTGCCATTGTGCTCCAAGACTGACTTATCACTTAGATTTTCTTTATCATACGTCTTTTGGTATTTGCCCCATTGCCAGAATTCATCCAGGATGGCAAGGTTTGGGAACTTTGAATCCCAGTGAATCTGCTCAGTCATTCCATCATGGGTGATTTACTCCCCTTTTCAGCCCCTATTCATCCTATTGCCTTCTATCCATAACCCCCGATTTCCTTCCCAATATGGAACTTATCTACCTCATACCATAAAGTACCCAATGATTTGGCCTTCACAGACGTCCACCACATTTCATAGATTCACCACCCTCTGAGTAAATCAATTCTTCCATATCTCATTGGCTGATAGGATGAGGTAAAGGGATAGTTATTACATATCCTGTGGTTGCTCAGGAAAGTGCTATTAGGAGAGTGGGTGTTGGTGGAGATGGCAGAGTGAAATTTTGAGGATATGGTGACTTCATGTTGCTGAAATTGAAGAAGGGGAAAAAGTGGCATCACATGGAAGATGGGGAGGACTGATGAGTGGAAGATGAACTGAAGGGGAACTCTATCCTTGCTCTGGTTGGGAGGAGAGAGGTGAAGGCAGAACTACAGGAAATAAAGCAGACAAAGTTGAGATCCTTATGATCTATGGTGGAGGGGAAGCCATGGAAGCATTGATGTAAAAGGTGTTGTCATCATCAGATGAGATCGTGAATCCAGAGAAACCATGAGAATGAAATGGTCCTATATTTTACATCATAAAAGGTGGTAAAAACCAAATTACAGAATATAGTTTAGCATTCTAGACCCAAAAGACACCAAGGAATATGGAAACAGGGTGGCAGTCAGTTCACTCATTATACCAGAGTCAAAGGAGCAAAGAGTTTTGTTCTGGTTTCAAATTTTATGACAACCAGGAATGTGTTATGTACGTTTTAAACTATAGAATAAAGTGATTAGGGCCATCAATGAGAGCTCTGCAATCTGGCTAGATATTAGGAATAGTAAAGGGCGAAAAACATCACTGGTGGGAGTTGTCTATAGGCCACCCAATAATAATATTACAGTAGCACAGGCAATAATCCAAGAAATTTTGGAAGCAGGTAAAGATGGAACAGAAATTATTGGAGGGCCGGGGTGGGGGAAGCAACATGCACATAGATTGGGTGAATCAGGTGAGTCGAGGCAACTTGAAGAGGACTTGCATAGAATGCCTATGTGATGGCTTTCCTGAACAGCATGTTACTGAACCTATAAAGGAACATGCCACCTTGGATCTGGTCCTGTGCAAAAAGACAGGTAAAATTAGTAATCTAGTACTCGGGGATCCTCTTGGAAAGAGTGATCACCGTGTGATTGAGTTTCTCATACAAATAGCGGGTTCAATATTCAGTCTAAAACTAGTGTATTATGCCTAAACAAGGGAAATTACAAGGGGACGAGGGAAGAGTTGGCCAGAGTAGACTGGGAATGCAGGCAAAATGGAGCAATGGTTGAGGAACAGTGGAAGACTTTCAAAGAGATTTTTTACAATGCTCAACTAAAGGATACTCCAGTTAGAAGCAGAACAGTAAGGATGGGGACAGCCAGCCTTGGATAATAAAAGGGAATAAAAGGCATCAGACTAAAATCTCAGGCATACAAAATCACCAAGAACAGTGGGAAACTGGAAGATTGGGAAAACTTTAAAAAGCAATAAAGAACCACAAAGCAAGCAATAAAGAGAGGGAAGGCAGACTGTGAAAAATATATATATCAAAATGGACAGTTAACATTTTTATAATTGTATAAAGTCCAAAAAAGTGAAGGATGGCCCCTTGGAGAAAGAAAAGGGGAACTGATATTGGATAATGAGATGTAAATCACAAAATTCTGTCGACACCATGATTGAAGTAAAAATACAAAATGCTGGAGAAGCTCAGCAGGTCAAACAGTGTCATTTACGTCACAAAGGTCAAGATACAGAACTGATGTTTTGGGCTTGAGCCCTTCATCAAAGAAATGAGGAAATGGCTGAGGCTTTGAATGACTATTTAACATCTTGTAAACATTTTTTTTGCCAGTTTATAGCAGGTAGAAGTTGCAAGCAGTCTGCAGAATATTCTTGACATTCCTTTGTGCCTCTATCGTAACAGCCTTCCAGTCCAAGTTAAAAGCTGTGTTTTCGTGCTTTTGTGCTGTTAGAACCAAGAACATGGATCTAGTCCATATAATTCCTTTGACCGTGTAATTTTGGAAGTATTAACATATTAATTAATTGTCTTAAGTATAATTCACTGTTACAAGAGTTCAAATAAACAGTGAAAAACTCAATGCTACTTTGGAATGGACTATTAATTTTTAACAAGTCACTTTGGAAAGGACTATTAATTTTTAACATCAAAAACAATGATGCCTACATGTTGATCACATGATTATAAAGGGAAATAGTCACAACACACATTTATTGCAGGACTTTCCATAGGCAGGACACATCTTTGGGATACGTCTACATCCGTACCTGCTGCATTTGCTGTTTGAGCCTACCTCTTTCATTTGCTGTAGCTTTGGGAAACTCCTGGTGCTCTGCTTCTCTGTTTTCACAACATGTCTGTCCCGTGCAGCTCCTTAGCTTGTGCTCATGTGGTCTCAGCTGCCCTACACATATTCACAGCCTTTTCCAGTGTCAAATCTTTATCAAGCAGAAGTCTTTCTCTAAGCCCAATCTCTGGCATTCCGCAAGTATTCTGTCTCCAATGAGTGAGTTTTACAAATCTCCAAATTCACAGGATTATGCAGTGGGTGAAGCTCGGCTCAGTATTGGTCGAAGCTCATACCTTGTTTCTGGTCACAGGAGACAAACTTGAATCAAATGTGACTCCTCAAAATCTGTCATCATGTGAAAGATGGCTCATCAATTTGAATCCTGTCATCTTCACCCATCACGTGTGGAAACATAAACACTTTTCATCCACCAGACTCTAAATAAATCTAGAATGGCCATTTGAAACATTTCCAATTATGGGTTAGATTGCATCGGTGTGGAAGGTAGGGTCCTTTTCTTACTTAAATCACAGCACATCATGCTCGTTCCTTGGCGAAGAACAACCTCGCGTGGGTTCAATGCTTAAAACAACTTTATTTTTGGAGCTGCTGGAACCAACAGTGCACTGGACTTCTGTCATGGTCTACTTTTTCGTTCCCGCGCAAAATTGCCTCCTGGGAAATTATCCAGGCACAAGAACACAGGTGGGAAATGGGGGGGATGAGCGATA